>NC_060282.1:47576221-47876221 GCF_021613505.1 Equus quagga
GTGGGGACAGCAACCAAAATGTGGATTTCACTAGCAGGAGCAGGGGGCCCTAAGCTGAGGTCTCAAAAAGGACACTGGTGCATGCCAGTGACCAGAGACTGCAGGGCCAGCAACAACACTTTCAGCTTACCCCCTGCTCCTCCCCCAGCAATGGCAGCTTGTACCTGCAATCTAAGACTTCAGGAACCACAGCAGAACCTGAAACCCAGCCCCCAGTGGCAGCACCCCTGACATAAGCTCTACCAACAGCAGAGGGTACATACAAGAACCAGGGCCCTTGACAGCAACAGTGACACCTGTAAAACCAGTGTCCCTGGTAGTGGTGCTGTCAGTACCCCCAGATAACCTAGGAGCAGCAGCACAGGTGGTGCATTGGGCAGCAGCACCCAAGACCATGGAGAACAAGTGGGGGAAGAGGAGACCCAGGTGTCCCCAGAAGCAGCAGAAGTGCTGGCAGCCTTGTGACCATAGTGGCAACACCTGAGACTACAGTGATATCAAAAGCAGCAAGGCACTAACAACCTCAGAGGCACAAGCAGCACAAGAAGAACACCAATGATGCCTCTAGCAGAGGTAGTGGAGGGTGGAAAATGCAGGCTCTCAAATACATCCAGAAGCAGCTCAGAAGCAAAGTAATCAAGGCCATACCCAAATAAGAAAGATGGTTACTACCACAAATGCATCCACAGAGGATCAACTCATCAAGTACCATAAAGAACTATAGTAACACTGCAGAACAGTAGGAGAATGACAACTACCCAGAAACTAAACTTGAAGTCACAGAAAATTACAATCTAACCGACAGGGAATTCAAAATAGTTGTCATGAAGAAACTCAATGAGTTACAAGAAAACTCAGGAAGACAGATCAATGAGATCAAGAATAAAATTAATGAACAGAAGGAGTACTTCACCAAGGAAACTGAAACTCTAAAAAACCAAGCAGAAATACTGGAAATAAAGAACACAATTAATGAAATGAAAAATATAGTAGAAAACATTAAAAATTGAGCACATCATATAGAAGAGATTATTAGTGAGCCCAAAGATAGAAATCTAGAAATGATTCTGGTGGAGGACAAGAAAGAAGAAAGAGTTTTAAAAAATGAAGAAATTCTACGAGAAATATCTGACTCAATCAAGGAAAAATAACATAAGGATAATAAGTATTCCAAAAGGAGAAGAGAGGGAGAAAGGAGCAGAGAGTTTATTCAAACACGTAATAGGTGAGAACTTCCCAAACCTGGAGACAGAACTGGACATGCAAGTACATGAAGATAATGGAATTCCTAATCACCTCAATGCAAAAAGACCTTCTCCAAGGCATATAGTATTAAAACTATCAAAAGTTACTGACAAAGAAAGAATATTAAGGGCAGCCAGAGAGAAGAAAACCTACAAAGGAACCCCAATCAGGTTTTCAGAGGATTTCTAGGCAGAATCCCTACAGGCTGGAAGAGAGTGGAATGATATATTCAAAATACTGAAAAACGAAAAATATCAGCCAAGAATACTCTATCCAGCAAAATTATCCTTCAGATATGGCAGAGAAATAAAAGCTTTCCCAGACAAACAAAAGCTGAGGGAGTTCATCATCACTAGACCTGCCTTACAAGAAATGTTGAAAGGAGCCCTCATATCTAAAACAAAAAGGCAAAGGTTTACAAAGCTTTCAGCAAGGAGATAAACAGACAGAGAGAGTTAGAAAATTGCAGCTCTATATCAGAATAGGTTAAACACTTAATTATAACATATAGGATAATTAGAAAAAAGTCATCAAAAATAACTATTACCTCATCAATTTGGTCACAAACTCACAATACAATAAAGAATAATTTGTGACAACAAAAAAATAGAAGGATAAGAGGAAAAGGGTGGAAACTGCATAGGCTAATGGAGATAAGAGGCTGTCAGGAAGAGGACTGTCTCATCTATGAGATCTTTTGTACAAACCTCATGGAAACCACAAAACAAAAAATCAGAGCAGAGTCACAAATCATAAATAAAGAGAAAACTGAGAAAAACATCACAGAAAACTACCAAACTGAAATGGCAGTCAGAAATACAAGGAAAAAGAAACAATAGAAATATAGAACAACTGGAAAACAAAAGATAAAATGGCAGTATTAAGCCCTTGAATATCAATAGCACTTTAAAGGTAAATGGATTGAATTCACCAATCAAAAGACACAGAGAGGCTGCATGGATTAAAAAACAAGACCCAACAACTGCTTCCTCCAGGAAACACATCTCAGCTCTAAAGACAAATATAGGCTCAGAGTGAAGGGATGGAAGATGATACTTCAAGAAAATGGAAAACAAAAGAAAGTGTAGTCATACTTACTTTAGACAAAATAGACTTCAAGACAAAAAAGATAAGATACAAAGATGAGCATTATATAATGATAAAAGGGACATTCCACCAACAGGATGTAACACTTATTAATATATACGCACCTAACACAGAAGCACCAAAATATATAAAGCAACAATTAACAGACCTAAAGCGAGAAATTGACAGCAACACAATAATAGTAGGGAACTTCAACACCTCACTTACATCAATGGATAGATCATCCAGACAGAAAGTCAACAAGGAAACAGTGGCCTTAGATGAAACACTGGAGCAGATGAACTCAATAGATATATATATAGAACATTCTATCTGAAAACAGCAGAATACACATTCTTCTCAAGTGCACATGGAACACTTTCAAAGATAGACCACATGTAGGGAAACAAAGAAAGCCTCAATAAATTTAAGAAAATTTAAATCATATCAAGCATCTTTTCTGACCACAATGGTTATAAAACTAGAAATCAACTACAAGATAAAAGCTGGAAAAGTCACAAATATGTGGAGACTAAACAACATACTACTGAACAACTATGGGATCGTTGAAGAAATCAAAAAAACCCTGGAGATTACACATTTTTCTCAAGTGCCCATGGAACATTCTCAAGGATAGACCGTATGTTGGGAAGCAAGCCTCAACAAATTTAAGAGGATTGAAATAACATCAGGCATCTTCTCTGACCATAATGCTGTGAAACTAGAAATCAATTACAAGAGTAAAACTGGGAAAGGTGCAAAGAAGTGGAGACTAAACAACACACTACTGAATGACCAATGGATCTTTGAAGAAATCAAATATTATCTGGAGACAAATGAAAATGAAAATACACCATACTAACTCATTTGGGATGCAGCAAAAGTGGTCCTAAGAGGGAAATTCATTGCAGTACAGGCTCACCTCAGTAAACAAGAAAAATCTCAAATAAGCAATCTCAAGCTACACCTAACAGAATTAGAAAAAGAAGAACAAAGCCCAAAGTCAGTAGAAGGAGGGAAATAATAAAAATTAGAAAAGAAATCAAAGAAATCAAAACAGAAAAAGATGGCAGAAGAAATCAATGAAAAAAAGAGCTGGTTCTTTGAGAAAATAAACAAAATTGACAAACCCTTAGCCAGGCTCATTTGAGAGAGAGGACTCAAATAAATAAAATCAGAGGTGAAAGAGGAGAAATCACAACAGACACCACAGAAATACAAAAGATTATAAGAGAATACTATGAAAAACTATATGTCAGCAAATTGGACAACCTAGAAGAAATGGACAAATTCTTAGACTCTTAAACCTCCCAAAACTGAATCAAGAAGAAATGTAGAATATGAATAGACAAGTCACAAGTAAAGAGATTGAAACTGTAATCAAAAGCCTCCCAAAAAATAGAAGTCCAGGACGATACAGCTTCTCTGGAGAATTCTACCAAACATTCAAAGAAGATTTAATATCTATCCTTCTCAAACCATTCCATAAAATTGAGGAACATGGAGCACTTCCTAACACATTCTATGAGCTAACATCACCCTGATCCCCAAACCAGACAAAGGCAACACAAAGAAGGAAAACTGCAGGCCAATATCACTGATGAACATAGATGCAAAAATCCTTGAGAAAATATTGGCAAACCGAATACAGCAATACGTTAAAAATATCATACACCACGATCAACTGGGATTTATACCAGGGGCACAGGGATTGTTCAACATCCACAAGTCAATCAATGTGATACACCACATTAACAAAATGAGGGACAAAAACCACATAATCATCTCAATAGACACAGAGAAAGCATTCAATAAGATCCAATATACATTTATGATAAAAACTCTCAATAAAATGGGTATAGAAGGAAATTACCTCAACAGAATAAAGATCATATATGACAAACCCACAGCCAACATCATATTCAATGGGGAAAACCTGAAAGCCATCCCCCTGAGAACAAGAATAAGACGAGGGTGCCCACTCTCACCACTCTTATTCCACACAGCACTGGAGGTTTTGGCCAGAGCAATTAGGCAGGAAAAAAAAAATAAAAGGAATACAAATAGGCAATGAAGAAGTGAAACTCTATCTGTTTTCAGACAACATGATCTTATGTATAGAAAACCCTTAAAAATCCATCGGAAAGCTACTAGAAGTAATCAACAATTACAGCAAAGTTGCAGGGTACAAAATCAACTTACGTAAATCAGTAGCATTTCTATACTCTAATAACAAACTAACAGAGAACTCAAGAACACAATCCCATTCACGATCACAACAAAAAGAATAAAATATCTTGGAATGAGTTTAGCCAAGGAAGTGAAGGACCTATACAATGAAAAGTACAAGACTTTCCTGAAAGAAATTGATGATGACATAAAGAGATGGAAAGACATTCCATGCACATGGATTGGAAGAATAAGCATACCTAAAATGTCCATACTACCTAAAGCAATCTACAGATTCAATACAATCTCAATTAGAATCCCAATGACATTCTTCACATAAATAGAACAAAGAATCCTAAAATTCAGGTGGGGCAACAAAAGACCCCAAACTGCTAAAGCAACCCTGAGAAAAAAGAACAAAGCTGGAGGCATCATAATCCCTGACTTCAAACATACTACAAAGCTATTGTAATCAAAACAGCATGGTACTGGTACAAAAACAGGCACATAGATCAATGGAACAGAATGGAAAGCCCAGAAATAAACCCACACATCTATGGACAGCTAATCTTCGACAAAGGAGCTGAGAACATACCATGGAGAAAAGAGAGTCTCTTCAACAAATGGTGTTGGGAAAACCAGAGAGCCACATGTAAAAGAATGAAAATAGACCATGCTTTTATGCCATTCACAAAAATAAACTCAAAATGGATCGAAGTCTTAAAGGTAAGACCTGAAACCATGAGACTTCTAGAAGAAAATATAGGCAGTACACTCTTAGACATCAATCTTAAAAGGATCTTTATGGACACCATGTCTTCTCAGACAAGGGAAACAATAGAAAGAATAAACAAATGGGACTTCACCAGACTAAAGATCTTCTTCAAGGCAAGGGAAAACAGGATTGAAACAAAAACACAACCCACCAACTGGGAAAAAATATTTGCAAATCATATGTATCTGATAAAGGGCTAATCTCTATTATATATGAAGAACTCATGCAGCTTAACAACAAAAAAATCAAACAACCTGAACAAAATAATCAAACAACCTGAACAAAAAATGGGCGGGGATATGAACAGGCATTTCTCCAAAGAAGATATATAGATCACTAATAGGTACATGAAAAGGTGCTCATCATCACTGATCATGAGGGAAATGCTAATCAAAACTACACTAAGACGTCACCTTACACTGGTTAGAATGGCTAACATAACCAAAACAAAAAATAATAAATGTTGGAGAGGTTGTGGAGAAAAAGGAACCCTCATACACTGCTGGTGGGAATGCAAACTGGTGCAGCCACTATGGAAAACAGTATGGAGATTTCTCAAAAAATTAAAAATAGTAATACCACATGACTCAGCCATCCCACTGCTGGGGATCTATCCAAAGAACTTGACATCAGCATTCAAAGAGACCCATGCACCCCTATCTTCATTGCAGCATTATTCACAATAACCAAGATGTGGAAGCTACCTAAGTGCCCATCAACTGAAGACTGGATAAAGAAGATATAGTATACACACACACACACACACACACACACACACAATGGAATACTACTCAGCCATAAAAACAGATAACATCGTCCCATTCACAACAACATGGATGGACCTTGAGGGTACTATGTCAAGCGAAATAAGCCAGATAGAGAAAGACAATCTATGTATGATTCCACTTATATGTGGAAGGTAAAAATTGCATGGGCAAAGAGAACAGACTAGTGGTTACCAAGGGAGAGGGTGGGGGGTGGGCACAAAGAGTGAAGTGGTGTACCTATAATATGACTGACAAACAATAATGTACAACTGAAATTTCACAAGGTTGTAAACTATCATAACCTCATCCAAAAAAATACCTGGAGACAAATGAAAGTGAAAACACAACATATCAAAACTTATCTGATGCAGTAAAAGTGGTAATAAGAGGGAAATGTATAGCAATACAGGACTGTCTCAAGAAACAAGAAAAATCTCCAATAAACCATCTTACACTATACCTAAAAGAACTAGAAAAATAAGAACAAAGCAAGCCCAAGGTCACTAGAAGGAAGGAAATAATAAAAATTAGAGCAGAAATAAATAAAATAGAGAAGGAAAAAAACAATAGAAAGGATCACTGAAACTAAGAGCTGGCTCTTTGAGAAGATAAACAAAATTGACAAACCCTCACCCAGACTCACTAAGAGAAAAGGAGAGAAGGCTCAAATAAATAAAATCAGAAGTGAAAGAGGAGAAATCACAACAGACACCACAGAAATACAAAGGATTATAAGAGAATACTATGAAAAACTATATGCCAACAAATTGGATAACCTAGAAGAAATGATTAAATTCTTAGAGTCATACCACCTCTCAAAACTGAATCAAGAAGAATAGAGAATCTGCATAGACCAATCACAAGCAGAGAGATTGAAATAGTAATCAAAAACCTCCCAAAAACCAAAAATCCAGGATCAGATACGTGTGAACAATTTCCATAAAAGCAAAGAGCTAGAAACCTTTAGATATCCATTAATAATAGATTGGATAGATTTTGGTATATTTAAAGTATGGACTACTAAATAATGAAAATAAATCAACAGCATGCATCAACATGGATGAATCTCAGAAACCAATATGGAACACAAGCTAAAAATCACATCACAAAAGGATAATCACTATGTGATTCTACTTATATAAAGAGCCAGAGAGGAAAAGCCAATATATTGTCCAGGAATACGTATGCATGTAGAAATCTCTAATGGAAGCAAGGGAATGTTGGAAGGTTGAGATACACAGAGGAATTAAAATGTTCTATTTCTGAAGCTGGGTGGTGAGAATATGAGTTTTTATTTTACTAGTATTCTTTAAAGTGTACATTTATATTATCTATACACCTTTCTTTCTATAATATATTTCTCACTAAAAACAATGCCACACATCAAAATAAAATCCAAATGGCATTTAAATATAAGATTTTATACCATAAACTTCAAGAAGAAAATATAAATATTTACAGAATCTTGAGACAGGGAAGACCTGTCTCCCCAAATTTATATGTTGAAGCCCTAACCCCCATTCCCTCAGAATGTGACTGTATTTGGAGATAAGACCTTTACAGAGGTGAAAAAGTTAAAATGAGGTCATTAAGGGATGCCCCAATGCAATATGACTGTTGTGCCTATAAGAAGAGGAAATTTGGACACACGAAGATACAACAGAAATGCCTGTGCAGAGTTAAGACCACGTAAAGACACAGGGAGAAGGTGGCCATCTAAAACCCAAGGAGTGAGGCCTCAGTAGAAATCAAATCCTTTCAGCAAAAACAAAATGCATCAGTGTGTTGAGGACCCCAGAGGACGACCAGGACCACTAGTGTTAAGGAGAAAGACAAGGAAAGGGAAAAGTCTTGATGGATGATGAAAAACATGCCCAGCAAGTAAATGTTGCTCAGAACTAGATTACCTTACACTATGCAGGACCCTGGGTGTGGGGTCTGGATGGCCTTCATTCTGCTGGTCAGTGAGGATGCCAAGATGAGATGCCATGCATGAGTGGGGCAGGTGGGCATCCTGGGTGTGGCCTTGATTCCTTCACACCGTGGTCAGCCTTTGGCAACTTTTGCTTTGTTTTGGTTTTAGTTTTCCTATTTTCGGGAACATGGCCAGTACAATCAATTTGTTTTGGAATGGCAGTCTCTAAGGAGGGATAGTTTCACTGTTGCTCTATAGAACAGAGCACAGCATACTACAACCTGTGGGCCAAATTCTGCCCACAGCTTGTGCTGGTAGGACCTGCAAGCTAAGAATGGTTTTCACATTTTTAAATGTTTAAAAACTTCAAAGAAAGAATACTATTTTGCCACTCATGAGAATTATGTGACATTCAGATTTCAGTGTCCATAAATGAGCTTCTATTGGAACACAGCTCATGCTCCTTTTACCTTTTATCTATGGCTGTTTTCCAGCTGCAATAGCAAGAGATGTGTAGATACAGCAGATTTTTACTATCTCGCCCTTTATAGAAGTTTACCAACTTCTGCTCTAGAAAAATAATATTTTTTAACACTATATACTGAAGTTATACTTAAAAAACAGTTAAACTTTAGTGAATTTTGCCACTTGAAATAAACCACCTTTAGGTAAAGGTAAAACTGTTTTCTTTATTCTCAGTCATCTTGGTTCGAAAAAACACTGAGACACCAAATGTGCAATTGGTACTGCACTGGGCAGGGGAGTACCCCTGCTGCCTTCTTTCATCCAAGAAATGATCACAAATCACTGTAACTAACCTAGAGCCCCCATCTGAATTAACATCAACTACAAAAACTGCCAGGTATTTCTGAGTCTCACAATGGGGCATCTTAAGTCCAAAGACAATTTCATCCTTTTTGACAATGGCAGTGTTTGCCAAAGTTAACTGATCATGGAAAATTTTTTAAATAATAGTTTACTGATAGAAAACTATCAGGAATTAGTGAGCTATAACTTATACTTGGAGTAAAGCAAACTATAAAAATGTTCACGTTGATGATATAATGAATACATAATTTACATATGCTTATAAAAAATTTACAAGAATAAAAATAACCAATTATTAGAATTACATTTCTGTGATTAAATACAAAAACATTTTCATGCAACTTTTAGGTGTTCTTGCATCTGGTATATATGTCTTTCTTCAAAGTGCATTATTGCATAATAACAACACATAGGTAAATACATTTTGTATTTTTCTTATACATTTTAGTTCAAATTTATCAATAGTATATATAGCCTATAACACGTTTTGGGACATACTGGTTTATACGGTAATAAGGTGTTATTTTAGAGTGTTTTGAATTATTTAAAATTAAATTGGAATAAAATTAGGAGCCCAATATAATGATCAAAATAGATATCCTCTTGTATAGCATCCTTTAAAATGGTAGCGTATTGAATCTCGAATAAAACAGATGATAAATGGAATTATAAGAGGCATGTACAGATTTTCTATTCTTATGAAAAACATTACTGATTTTCAAAGATACATTTTGGAATTCAAACAATTAATTTTAAAAATACTTATTTCGTACTATAGTGAACACCAAACCTGGCTCTTAGAAGAGGAAATCTAGTTTTGCTCTCTCTAAATCTTACAGAATAGCTTGTCAAAGCTTCAGAATTTTGTAAAATATTTATAAGAACCCAGTCTTTCTGAAAATATATAGACTTTCAAAGTACTAGAATTGACAATCTTTTAAATTTCAATTTTATTTTATAAAGTGCCAACTTTTCATTGTAGACTAATAAAAATATTTTGTAATTATACAATGTGTAAACACATCTATGTTTGTTTTTTAATATCAGACATTTTATTTCACAGTGTATTTTTATTGCCTGTATTAGATGTAGAGTTCTATGAAGTTAAGAACACTGTATTATTTACAATTCAATCCTCGTAACAATCAAAGTTATGAAATGTTGGATGTTCTCAATAAATATTTGTTAATTATTGAAAGTTTGATGAGTGAGTGAATAAAGTGATTTAGATGATCCTCCGCCTGCATGACACATTTATGCCAGTGATTCCTGAGTCACGTTTTCCCTTTAGGATCAGAAAGATGCTATAGACTCTCTCCCTTGCTCTCCCTGGTTTGTGTGTATGTGCATGCATATGTGCATATGTGCCCCCCCCCATACACACACGTCCATAGACACACAAATGTTGCAGCCAAAATTATGTGCTGTATAGATCCCTTGGATACCATACCTCAACTCATAAGACTTCAATGGACCTCACAGTTTTAATGGATGTTTTGGCCAACAAAGAAAAAGTAATTGATCTGAAGAGGGGTCAGAACTCATCATCCAGCTCCTACCCTCTCCCTACTAATCTTCTTGCAGGTTTAACCAGAAAAATAGACATTCTCTCTATAGTGATCTTTCTCCCAATATTTTCTTTTTTTTAGGACCACTCATCTAGAGCAAAGAGTGAATCATCGGAGGGCAGACGTACAAATGGATCTCCGAGGGGCAGTGCTTTGTGTTTACGTGAATTAGTATATATAACCCCTGCTGTTCTAACACTTTCTGAAAATGGCACTCTTGACAAAAGTCCTTGGCCACAAAGTTCTAATGTACAGAAGGAACTACTATCTGAATTGTAGAGATTTTCTTGCCCTGGTACCCACAATTTTCCAGGACTAGCACCTTTGCTAAAGAGTAAATAAATTTGTAATTCCTTTTTAAATTATGAAGGCAATATTAAATAAAAATTTTAAAGCAGTAGAATTAATGAAATGTCAGAGTTTAATCACAAAGCATGTGTCCATTTATCCTTGTTGCCATTCATCCTTGCCACGTACATATATATTTGAACACTAATATAATAGTTAATACACAGCATATTGTGTGTTACATTTCTCAGTTAATATTCAAAGTTATCTCTGATGAAACGCAGTCTTTGAAACTATGTTTAAAACTTCATAAAAACAGGAAGTGACTAACTGATCAACAGTGACAGAGTATTAAAGGAAAACTGGCCCGTTCTTACTCAGCACAGGGTTCTAGTTCTATGGTTTTGAAAGACACATACCTACTCAATAGATTTTCAACAACTGCTGATGCCTACACATTTGCAAGTACTGGTCTATTGAAGAGGGTTGCTTCATTTCTTGCTATCTGTCATCAAACACCGTGTTCAACATTTCCCCAAACACTTTACCATTTTACATCTTTATGCTATATGTTTATAATAATAAGACGTTTAACAAAGATCTGAATTCTTGCCTCAATTGCACACTGAAAAATTCTTTACAGAGTATTTTCCCTGTATGAGTTTTCTGATATGCATGCCAAGTGAAAGATTTTCCACTTTGACTTTGGATTTGGCATCTCCTCAGCATGAAGACTTTCGTGTTCACTAAAAAGTGAGTGATCACTGAAGACTTTCCTTCCTTCATTACACTAAGAGTATTTTATTTGATGTGAACGCTCATGTCCTACAAGTGTTGTTCCCTAAGTAATGAGATTCCCATGTTTATTTCATCTTGGTCTTGAAGGGTTGGGCTTGTGTAGGAGATAGCTCTCGGTTGTCTCTTAAACCTTTGTGATTATCCAAGCAGCCTATTTTAATAGCTCCCAATAGTTGAGGGTGTGCCAAGGTTACTGGACATGAACACAGGTTCTTTTACCTGCCACACAAGAGGGGCCAAAAATAAAAACTGAACTGCCTGGCTTATGGCAAGGAAAGAAGCTTTTTAATTATTTAAAGGCAGCCAGACAAGGAGATGGGAGCTAAAACTTAAATCCCACTCCCCGAAGGGAAAAAGGAAGGGGTTTTTATTTGGGGTTTTAAGTAGTGGAGGGGAAGCATGTGGTATTGCTGGCTGGTGGCTTCCCACCAGACTGCATTTGGCTTTGCGAGGCTTGCAGGGAGGGGGATGGTGAGATAAAAGGAATCTGCAGGTGGGTATCCTTGGTTGTCTGCCTCCATAACAGATGGTGGATTGTGGTGCCAGGAAGCCAGGGAATTGGCTTCTGCAAAGCTTCAGTTTCTTGATATCCTCTGGACATCAGTTTCCCTGTAATAAACTTCAAAGTCACACAATTAGCCAAAACTTTAATGTGAGCCCACCATGAAGCCACCTGGGCTTTTAACAATTCAAAACTTCTATTTGCCTTGTGAAGCTCAGGGATACAGAGGTTAAAGAAATCTATATTTACGTAAGAATGTAACTTAAAGAAGCAGGGAAAGGGGGTGAGTTCTTTTGGTTTTAACTGCACGTATACTGGGTTTAATGTAGGGGAACTGACATCAGGGCCGGTATGACCAAGACCTGTCAGTGTCCCAAAGGGGAAGGTTTCAGTCAGCACCTAGACTCAGACTGATTGGAAACCAGACCTTCAGGCAGCAGCTTTTAAAGAATGCAAATATATACAGTCCTGTGGGACCACAAGCATAAGCCTCAGTGGCCCCCAGAGTCAAGCAATCTGGAGGCGTCCCCTGGGCAGCAGTCACAAATATCAGGGCTCCAGAAAAGTATATAAGCTCTTTTCTGGGAGATACCAGTGAGCTGTAGTGAGGTAGAGCGAGAGCACAAAATGTCATTCCTTGGCCAGCATTCCCTAAGAGCACCTCTGTAGCCTCTAGATGTGTGCCAAACCTGAATCTGGTCCCTCAGGCTGAAGCTCCAGGACTAGCAAGTAGTCTTCTGTCACAGAAAGACTGGGAGTGTGTTTCAGTCTACTGTGTGTGCAAGTGTCCTAGGGGTGATAGCTTGCCAAGAACTGTGTCTCTAATTGTTACAGTCCCATGGGACCTAGGAATGCTAGACCCTCTGGCCTCTAGAGCCAAGCAATTAAGGGGTATCCCCTGGATGACAGCCACAAAAACCAGGCCACCAGATGTAAAACCTGGGGCACCAGACACACATATAAGAGCTCCCCTCCAAGATGCTGGCACTCGACAGTGTGGTGGAGAGAGAACACAAAAATACTGTGCCCTCTGAGGTCTCAGGGAAGGTTTACAGCCAGCTCTTAGAGGTGTACTTAATTAGAAGCCTGTCCCTCAGGCTGCAGCCATGATGATAAGCTGATCGGCCTTCTTCATAGAAAGATAGGCTCTTGGGTCTGTTGTCTCTTACTGTGCCCTGAGATTAGTAGCTGTTGAAGAACTCTTTCTCTGTTGGTTATAGTCCTTTGGGACCTGCAAGCATAAGCGCCTCTGTCCACCAGATTCGGTTGATATAGCGGTGCGCCCTGGCAGTAGCTGCACTAGGGCACCAGAGAAGGATATAAGCTCCCTTCTGGAAGATACCAATGAGCTGGAGTGAAGCAGAGGGAGAATGCAAAGATGGAATCCCCCTAGCTTCAAATCCCTGAGAGTAGCTCTGTAGGCCCCTTAAGTGTGCCAAACCAGAAGTCTTCCCCTCAGGCCAAACCTTCTTGACAAGCAAGTAGGCCTTTTTCTCAGAAAGACTGAGGTTGTGTTTCACTGCTATCTGTGCAGTGCTCTCGGGTGGTAGACTGCCAATAACTGAATCTCTGATTGTTACAGACCGATAGGATCCAGGAACACAAGCCCCCCTAGCCTTCAGAGCCAGGTAATTAAAGGGCATCCCCTGCAGGGTAGCTGCAAAAACTGGGCCACCAGATGTCAAAACTAGGCCAGCAGATATTTGTGGAAGCTTCTCTTCAGGAGATACTGGTGCTCTGGATCCTGGCGGAGGGAGAGTGCAAAGATAGCACTCAGTGAAAAAAATGAAAAAGAAGGAAAAGAAAAGAAAAAAGGGGAAAAGAAGAAAAAGAAAACAGAAAAAAGAAAAAAAAAGGAAGTAAAAAAAGAAGGTGCCCATTGGCTTTAGCAAGGCAAAGGGAGATCAGGTAAGACAGTACATCCCAGCTTGGAGCATAAGGTGGCACCTGCTGGAAAGGAAGAAAAAAGAAGAAAACATGGCACCTGCCAGCCTTAGCAAAGCAAAAAGAGAGCGGGAAGATAGCACCCGCCAGCCTCCATCACTGCAGAGTATCCCAGCAGGCCCTGCCCCTCAGATCAATTCTTTAAAATTAGCAAATTAGCCTTTTCCACATAAGGTCGGGACTTTTCAAAGGGCTGCTTCTGCCCTGCACCCTGGAGTAGATAAGTCTGTGTGCAAGCCCTTTAAGAGACATTCATCAGTTTGCCACGGCTCTGTGGGTCTCTCATTTGTGTGTGATCCCCATGAGTTTTCAAAGCCAGATGTTTTGGAGATTCATCTCTCAGGTGCCAGTCTTAAAAAGTGGAGTACCTAATGTGGCTACAAAGCATTTGCTCCTCAGGAAAATGTCCAGGTTTTGAATTCCCTCCCAATTGTGGGTCAGTGCACCAGGCGTTGGGTTTATGGTGAGATTGACTCTCAGCGTTTTCTACCCAGTTCAATGTGGCTTCCTTCTCATTTGCCCAATATGAAGGGGTTTCTCTGACAGTTTTTAGATTTTTTCAGAGGAAATTGTTTCATATATGGCTTTAAATTCAGTGTGTCTGTGAGAGGAAATGAGTTCAGCATCTTCCTTCATCGCCATCTTGAAATGGACATTAGAATCTTCTTTATGACAAGTTTTCTTAACCACTAGTCTAACTGTATTACAGAATGGATATAACAACCATTCACTGAAATAACACAGTTCTCAGCACAGCTTTCTGTAGTATTCTTATAAACACCTATATTACATGTGTTCTTAAACACCTCCACATGAATTACAGATTGAGTGCAATTTCCATTCACTGAAGTAACACATTCACACTCATATTGCAAGTATCTTTCTTACAAACATCGATATTGCAAGTCTTCTTGAACACTCTCTACATGGACTACAAAATGCATAAAATCCATTCACTGACATAACACAGTTTTCATCACAGCTTGCATGTAGTATGTTAGATCCTCTTTATTACTAGTGTCCTTCAATACTTCTTACATATAATACAGAATGGGTATGACTTCCATTCACTGCAGTAACAATGCTCTCAAAACAGCTTTACAAGTAGCATTCTCAGAAACATCTATACTACAAGTCTTCTTAAACACATCTCTCCATGCACTACAGAACTAGTATAATTTCCATTCACTGAAAAAACACTATTGCCAACTCAGCTTGCAAGAGGCATTCTTGGAGATATCTATATTACATGTGTTTTTAAACACTTCACATTCAATACAAAATGAATTAACTTCCACTCACTGATATATTACAATTGTCAATGCAGCTTGCAAGCAGTTGTTAGAAACAACTTTCTTACAGGTGTTCTTAAATGCTTCTCTAACTGCATTGCAGAATGAGTATAATTTCCATCCATTGAAATGAAAGTATTTTAAAAAGCTTGCCAGTAGCATTCTTGGATACATCCATATTGCAACTGTTCCTAAGCACTTTTCTACATGCAACACGGAATGGGCATAACTTAATTCTCTGAAATAATACTGTTCTCAACTTAGCTTGCAAGTACTTTTGAAACTCTATATTATACGTGTTTTTAAACACCTCTCTATGTACATAACAAAGTGAATAATTTTATTCACTATATAACAGTCTGCAATACACTTTGCAAGTGGTGTTGTTATATCTTTCTTTATTACAAGTGTTATTAAAATCTCCTATATGCATTACAGAATGGGAATACAATCCATTCACTGAAATAACACTGTTATTTCATGCAAAGGCATTTTTAGAAACACCTTTTTACAAGTGTTCTTAAACACTAATCTTCTTGCACTACAGAATGGATTATAGCTGCATTCACTAAAATAACTACATGCAAATGCAATAGCATTCTTAGACACTTTAATGTTACCAGTTTTCTTAAACACTTCTCTACTTGAAATACAAAATGAGTAGAATTTTCTTTCACTGAAATAACACTGTTCTCCACACAGCTTACAAGTAATGTTCTTAGAAGCTTCTATATAACAAGTGTTCATAAACCCTTCATGTATTAGAGAATGAGCATTACTTTTATACACTGAAATAACACTTCTCTCAAGGCTGCTTGAAAAGTAGCATTCTTAGAAACAAGTAGCATTGTTAAAACATTCTTTAATAGAAGTGTTTTTAAACATTTCTCTACCTGTATTACAGAATGGTTGTAACTTTCATTCACTGAAATAACACTGTTCTCAATACACCTTGTGGGTAAAGCTCTACAATTTCTGTAATGTAAGAGTTTGTAACATTTCTCTACATGCATTGCATAATAAGTATAAGTTTCATTCACTGAAATAACACTGTTCAAAATGCAGGATTCAAGTAGCATTATCAGAAACACCTTTATTACAAGTGTTCCTAAAAACTTTTCCACATACTTTCAGAATGGAAATAATTTTTTTTTCTTTTTTGGTGAGGAAGATTGGCCCTGAGCTAACACCTCTGCCAGTCTTCCTCTATCTCTTTTGGTATGTGGGATGCCACCACAGTATGGCTTGATGAGCGGTGTGTAGGTCTGCACCCAGGATCCGAACATGTGAGCTCTGGGCTGCTGAAGCATAGTGTGCAAACTTAACTACTATGCCACCAGGCCAGCCCCAGAACCATACAACATAGTTCTCAATGTACTTTACAAATAGTATAGTTAAAAACTTATTATTATGTGTGTTCTTAAACACCTCCCTATATGCATTACAGAATGAGTATAACTTCCATTCACTGAAGTTACACTTTTCTAAATAAGCATGCAAGGAGATTTCTTAGAAACATTTTTATTTCAAGTGTTCTTAAACACATCTCTACCTGTGTTATATAATGGGTATAATTTCCATTCACAAAAAAATGTTCTTGAAGCAGATAGCTAGTAGCATTCTTAGAAACTTTTGTATTATAATTGTTTTCTAAATTCATGCATTACAGAATGCAAATAATTTTCAGTCACCGAAATAACATAGCTCACAGTCAGTCTGAAAATATTTTTCTTAGAAACATCTATGTTGTAAGTTTATTTATTGATATAACAGTTTGTGTTTTTTATTATTTAATTAAGGTCATATTGGCTTATAACCTTGTGTGAATTTCAGATGTACATTATTATATTTCAGTTTCTGTATAGATTGCATCGTGTTCACCACCAATAGTCTAGTTTTTATCCATCACCTTATACATGCACCCTTTTACCCCTTTCACTCTCCCCCACCCCCTTCCCCTCTAGTAATCACTAATCTGTTCTCCTTATCTATGTGTTTGTTTGTTTATCTTCCACATAGGAGTTTAAATCATATGGTATTTGTGTTTGTCTGCTTATTTGGCTTAGAATAATACCCTCAAGCTTCATCCATATTGTCACAAATGGCATGACTTTGTCTTTGTTTTATGGCTGAGTAGTATTCCATTATATATACACCACATCTTCTTTACCCATTCATCTATTGATGGGCACTTGGGTTGCTTTCACACCTTGGCTGTTGTGAATAACACTGTGATGAACATAAGTCTTTTTGAATTATTGACTTCATGCTCATTGGATAAATACCCTAGTAATAGCTGGATCATATGGTAGTTTTTTGAGCAATCTCCCTACTGTTTCCCATAGTGGCTGTACCTGTTTGCATTCACATCAGCAGTGTATAAGAGTTCCTTTTTCTCCACATCCTCTCCAATACTTTTTATTCCTTGTCTTGTTAATTACAGCCATTCTTATGGGTGTGAGGTGATATCTTACTGTACTTTTGATTTGCACTTCCCTAATAACTAGTTGAACACCTTTTCATGTACCTCTTGGCCATGTGTAGATCTTTGGAAAAATGTCTATTCATATTCTCTGCCTATTTTTCAACTGGGTTGTTATAACAGTTTTTAACACAGCTTGCAAATGGCATTGTTAGATTCTTCTTCATTATAAATGTTCTTGAGAACTTCCCTACATGCATTACAGAATGGAAACAACTCCCTTTCACAGAAATAACACATTTCTCAACAGGCTTGCAAGTAGCATTCTTATAAACATCTTTTTTAGAAGTGTTCTTAAACACTTCAATGCATGAATTACAGAATAAGTATAATTTCTATTCACTGAAAAAACACTGTTTACCAATGCAGCTTGTAAATAGCATTGTTACAAACTTATTTACTATAATTGTTCTTAAATACTTCTCTACATGCATTACAGAATGTGTGTAACTTTCTTTCACTGAAATAACACTGTTCTCAATGCAGATTGCAAGTAAAATTTTAGAACTGTTTTTATTACAAGTTTTCTTAAATGCTTCTATCCATGAATTGCAGAATGGGTAAAACTTTGATTCACTGAGACAGCACATTTCCAAATGCTAGTAGCAAGTAGCATTTTTAGAATCTTCTTTACTACAAGTGTGCTTTTTTATTTAAATATATTTCTCATATGACTTTGTGCATATTTAAGAGTATACAGCATGTTAATTTAATACAATTAAATATAACAGTATGATTGCTATTATGGTTATAATTATCATCTCTACCACCTTACATAATGATCCTTCTTTTTAGTGGCTTGAGTCATTAAGTTCTAGTCTCCTGGCAAGTTTGATGATTATATTTTTGTTATCTATATTCATTATACCATGTACTAGATCTCTACTACTTATTTAATACTATTTATGCAAGTGCTCTTATATATTTCTCTACCCACCTTACTAAATGGGTATAACTTCCATTCTATGAAATAATACTGCCTCAAGGCAGTGTGAAAGAATGTTTCTTGGAAACACCTTTGTTTCCAGTGTTCTAAAATACCTCTCTACATGTGTTACAGAATGGGTATAACTTACATTTGCTGAAATAACATTGTTCAGAACACAGCTTGCAAATAGAGTTCTTAAATATATCATTATTATCAGTGTTGCAACCACTTCTGCATGCATCACAGAATGTGTATAACTTGTAATCACTGAAATAACCCTCTTCTCAACACAGCTCTCAAATAGCACTGCTAAAAACTTCTTTTTGTGTGTGTGAGGAAGATTGGCCCTGAGCTAACAACTGTTGCCAATCCTCCTCTTTTTGCTTTAGGAAGATTGTCACTGAGCTAACATCTGTGCTAGTCTTCTGTTTTGTATGTGGGATGCTGCCACAGTGTGGCTTGATGAGCAGTGTGTAGGTCCACACTCCGGATCCAAACCTGCAAATCCCAGGTCGCCTAAGCAGAGCGTGTGTACTTAACCACTATGCCACCAGGCTGGCCTCCAAACTTCTTTATTACAATTGTTCTTAAACACTTCTGTATATGCATTACAGAATGATTATAGTTTCCATTAAATTAAATAACACTATTCTCAACTACCCTTTCAAGTAGCAATCTAAGAAATATCCATTACGAGTGTTCTTACGCACTTCTCTAACTGCGTTGCAGAATAGGTACAAATTCCATTCAGAAATAAAATTATTCTCAATGCTGCTTGCAAGTAGCATTCTCACAAACATCTTTTTTACAACTGTCCATAAACATGTATCTCTTTGCATTACAAAATAATTTTATTAACTACAAAACCTCTGTTCTCAACTTGCTTGCACGTAGCTATCTTAGAAATAACCATACTACAATTGTTCTTAAACTCTTCTCTACATGCATTACAAAATGAATATAACTTCAATTTAATGAAATAACACCATTCTCAAATCAACTTGCAAGTAATGACATCGAAACCTATACTACAATTGTTCTTAAACTTTTCCTACATGCATTGAGAATGGATTCAACTTTCATTCACTGTTACAACACTGTGTCAACACAGATTGCAAATAGAATTGAAAGAAACTCTCTATTACTAGTGTCCTTAACACTTCCCTACATGCATTACATAATGTGTACAACGTCCATTCAGAAATAAAACTCAATGCTGTTTTCAAGTAGTGTTTTTAGAAACATCTACGTTACAAGTATTCTTAAAAACTTCTCTACATGCATTTCAGAATGTATGTAACATCCAGTCACTGAAATAATATTGTACTCAATGCAGTTCACAAGTAGCATTCTAAGAAACATCTCTATTACAATTGTACTTAAAGACTCTTCTACATACATTTCAGAACAGCTATAACTTTCATTCAAAGAAATGACACTGTTCTCAAGACAGCTTGCAAGTAACATTCTTTGAAACTTCTATATAACAAGTGTTCTTAAACCCTTCTCTACAGGCATTATACAATGAGTATATTTTCTATTCACTGGTATAACACATTGTCAAAGGAGCTTGCAAGAAGGATTGATAGAAATTTTCTTATTACAAGCGTCCTTAATAAATTCCCTAATGCATTACGGAATGCACACAAATTCTATTCCAAAATAGCACTGATCTCAATGCTGTTTGCAAGTAGGCTTTTTAGAAACATCGATGTAATAAATGCTCTTAAAAACTTCTCTACATGTAATACCAATGGCTATATAATTTATGGAAATATATTGCTCTCAATGAAGCTTGCAAGTGGCATTTTTAGAAAGACCTTTATTACAAGTGTTTTGAAACGCTTCTCTACATGCATTACAGAAGGGGTATTACTTCTTCTCAGTGAAACAACACAGTTGTCAATACAGCTTGCAAGTGGGGTTCTTGGAAACTTTTTGTTTTTTAAGATTTTATTTTTTTCCTTTTTCTCCCCAAAGCTCCCCAGTACATAGTTGTATGTTCTTCGTTGTGGGTCCTTCTAGTTGTGGCATGTGGGATGCCACCTCAGCGTGGTTTAGATGAGCAGTGCCATGTCCGCGCCCAGGATCCGAACCAACGAAACACTGGGCTGCCTGCAGCAGAGTGCGTGAACTTAACCACTCGGCCACGGCACTGGCCCCCTCTTGGAAACGTTTTTATGGCGAATGTTCTTAAACACTTTTCTACATGCATTACAGAATGAGTATATCTTCCACCCACTAAAATAACACTTTTCTCAACAACCTTGCAAGTAGCATTTTTAGAAACCTCTTCAAGTGTTCATTTTTTGTTGAATTGTTTGTCATATAACATTATGCCAATATAAAGTGCACATCATGTTAATATGATACATTTATGTAATGTAATATGATTGCAATTATACCAATAATTAGTACTTTATCACTTTACACCATGCTCTTCTCTTTTTTGTGATTGGAATCATTAAGTTCTAGTCTCTTAGAAAGTTTCATGTTTATAATATACTAATGTTACACTACTTTGTGTACTAGATCTCTAGGGCTTATTTACTACTCATTATTAAAAGTGTTCTTGGGGGCCAGCTGGGTGGCACAGCGGTTAAGTTCACATGTTCTGCTTTGGCGACCCAGGGTTGGCCGGTTCAGATCCCAGGTGTGGACCTACTCACCACTCATCAAGCCATGCTATGGCAGGCATCCCACATATACAGTAGAGGACATTGGGCAAGGATGTTAGCTCCGGGCCAGACTTCCTCAGCAAAAAGAGGAGGATTGGCAGCAGATGTTAGTTCAGGGCTAATCTTCCTCAAAAAGAAAAACAAACAAACAAACAAAAAACTTCTCAACATGCATTACAGAATGGATATAACTTCCATTCAATGAAATAACACTGTTCTCAACTGAACTTGCAAGTTGAGATCTTAGAAATATCTATCTTACAAGTGTTCTAAACACTTCTCCAATATGCATTATGTAATGAGCATAAATTTCATTACTGATATAATACATTACCAATGCAGCTTGCAAGCAGCATTGATAGAAATTATTACAAGTTTTCTTAATCACTTCCCTTCATGCATTGCAGAATGGGTACAAATTACATTCATAAATAAAACTTTTCTCAATGCTTTTTGCTAATATGGTTTTTAGAATCATCTATACAAGTGTTCTTGAAAACTTCTTTCCATGCAATACAAAATTTATACTTTTCATTCACTGAAATATACTCTGTCAACACAGTTTGCAAATAGTTTTTTTAGAAATAGCTCTCTTACAAGTGTTTTGAAAAAATTCTCCACATGCGTTACACAACAGGTATAATTTACATTCACTGAAATAACACATTGTCAATGCAGATTGCAAGGGAGGTTTTTAGAAAAATCTTATTACAAGTGTTTATAAACACGTTTCTACATGTGGTACGTAATGAGTAAACATCTATTCACTAAAATAACATTGTTTTTAAGGCAGCCTCCATTAGCATTCTTAGAAACATTTTATTCCAAGTTTTCTCTAAACACTTCTCTACATGCATCATAGAATGAATATATCTTCCATTCACTGAAGTAACACTGTTCTCAACTCAGCTTGCAAGTTGCCTTCTCAGAAATATTTATATACATGTTCTTAAATACTTCTCTACATGCATCCATCACTGAAATAACACTATTCTCATTGTAACTTGCAAGTACTATTCCTAGAATCGTCTACATCACAAGAGTTCTTTAACACTTCGCTACATGTCTTGCAAAATGGTTATAACTTCATTCACTGATAAAACACTGTTCTCAATGCAGCTTGCAAATAGCAATGTTTGAGATATTATTTCAAGTCTTCTTAAATACTTCTGTGCATGATTTATGGAATGGGTATAACTTTCATTCACTGATTTAACACTGTACCTATTGCAGCCTCCAGGTATCATCCTTAGAAACATCTTATCACAGTGCTCTTAAACACTTCTCCACATGCATTACAGAATGAGTATAGTTTCAATTCACTGATAGAACATCTCCTAAAGGAGATTGCAAGTAGCATTCTTTGAAACATCTTTATTACAAGTGTATTAAACATTTCACTACATGCATTAAAAAATGGATATAACTTCCACTTACTGAAATAACTGTTCTTCAAGCAGTTTGAATAACTTTCTAGAAATGTCTTAATACAAGCATTATTAAACACTTCTCTACATGCATTACAGAATGAGTATAACTTCCACTCACTGAAATAACATTATTCTCAACTCAATTTTAAATTAGCTTTCTTAGAAACTTCTGTATTGCAAATGTTGTTAAACACTTCCATATGCATTACAGAATGGGTGTAACTTCCATTCTCTGCAGTAACACAATTCTAAACAGGCTTGCAAGTAGCATTCCTATAAACCACTCTATTCCATGTATTCTTAAGCATTTCCCTACATGTATTACAGAATTGATATAACTTCCATTCACTGATATATTACTGTTGACAACACAGCTTTCAAGTAGTGTTCCTAGAAACTTCTATATTACAAGCGTTCTTAAATATCTCTACATGTATTATAAAATGAGTATAACTTTCATACACTGATATCACACTGTTCAATGCAGTGGCCAATAGCTTTCTTAGAAACTCCTATATTACAAGTGTTCTTAAACACTTCTCTACATGTATTACTGAATGGGTGTAACTTCCATTCTCTGACATAATGCTGTTCTGATTGCAGGTTTCAAGTAGGATTTTTAGAAACACCTTCATTACAAGTGTTTCTAAACACTTATCCACATGACTTTCAGAATGTGTATAACTTCCATTCACTGAAATAACACTATTCTCAACTCAAACTTCAAATAACTTTCCTAGAAACACAAATATTACAATTGTTTTTAAACACTTCTCTACATGCATTACAAAATGGGTACACCCTTCATTTAATGTAATAACACTCTTCAACACAGCCTGCAAGTATCATCCTTAGAAACTTCTACATGACAGGTGTTCTAGTACTCTTGTTTACATGCATTACAGAATTGATGTAACAACTGTGAAAATTAATAAAGGAAACCTCAACTAAAATTGGAGATGGAAAGGCCTGTAGAGGGGGCTCTCATGCTCTATAACTCTTCAATTACCTCGAACAGAAGACATCAATTTCCCCAAAGAGGAAGACATCAATTATGCTGTCAGTTAATTACAGCATTAGTTACAGACCCAACAGGAAGAAACATACCTTATACTCCCAAACAAGAAGTGCAACTACTTTACTGCTCCATCAGGATGAAGGAAGTCTTCCTTCTTACCCGGCAACAAGCCCAGTCAATGGAAAATGCTGATGCTCAGACAATGAGAAGCATTGTAACCTGAATTTTACTTTCCTCCAGTGAACTTTCATTTTTTCCTTGCAAATGTCTTCCATGTTGTGTAACCTTTTGGATTTGTATCTCTCTGATTGCCAAATAAGATGCTGCCCAATTCATGAATCATTTAATAAAGCCAATAAGATTGTCAAATTTACTCAGTTAACAATACACTTCACTGAAATAGCACTGTTCTCAATACAGCTTATAAGCATATTCTCAGAAGCACTGTTATTATCAGTGTTCTTAAACACTTCTCTACATGCATTACAGAATGAGTTAAATTTCACTCACTGAAACAACAGGGTTCTCTGCATGGTTCTTGCTACATCTTGCAAGTAGCATTCTTAGAAACATCTATATCAAATGTCCTTAAGCACATCTCTACCTGCATCACAGAACTGGTATGACTTACATTCATTATTATAACACTGTTCTCAATGTAGCTTTCATTAGCATTCTTTTTTTTAACATTTTTTTTTGAGGAAGATTAACCCTGAGCTAACATCTGCTGCCAATCCTCCTCTTTTTGCTGAGGAAGACTGGCCCTGGGGTAACATCCTGCCCATCTTCCTCTACTTTATATGTGGGATGCCCTACCACAGCACAGCTTGCCAAGCAGTGCCATATCCCCACCCGGGATCCAAACCAGCGAACCCTGGGCTGCTAAAGCAGAATGTGGGAACTTAATCACTGCGCCACCAGGCCAGCCCCTCATTAGCATTCTTAGAAACATCTATATTACAAGTTTTCTATATACTTCTCTGCATGCATTATAGACTGGATATAGCTTACATTCAGTGAAATTATACTATTCTTAATTCAGCTTACAAATAGCTTTGTTAGAAATGTGTATATTACCAGTGTTCTTGAACACATCCCTACATTCATTACAGAATATGTATAACTTTCATTCAATGAAATAACACTTCTCAATGCAGCATTCAGGTAGCATTCTAAAAATATCTATATTGTTAATGGGAATAACTTCCATTCATGGATATAATACTGTTCTCAATGCAGCTTGCAAGTAACATTTAGAATAATCTCTTACAAAGTGTTCTTGAACACTACTCCACCTGCATTATAAAATGAGTATAACTTTATTCACTGATGTAACACCATTTCAATATATCTTCCAAGTAGTTTTCTTTGAACCATTTAAAATGTTCCTAGGAGGACAGTAGCAACATGGTGAAGTGAGCTGTTCCTTTTGCCTCTCCCTGCTCTGAACCACAACTAAACGGACATTCACTGACCAACAGAGGAAAGCCACACAGTACAACAGGACACATGAGAGACACATGCAGCTATACACCTGAGGGTGGATGGAATGGCCCCCCAGGAAGTGGCAGAGATAGGTGAGCACACCCAGCTCTCCCCCATGCACCCAGATGAACACTTTCCAGCCTGGTGCACAAGCACCCTGAAAGTGGGAACACACATCTGGGCAACTATAGGAGATGGTGGTAACTTTTGCTGGTGTTTGTGATTGCTCTTGCTCTCCTGGTGGAGAGGGAGAGTCCACTGTGTCCCTGTGGTGCCTAGGAGCAGCCCAAGCCTGGGTCCCAGTGAGGAAGCCCTGCCCACCAAGGCACAGCAGTACCATAGGCGATAAGCAGATCTACACACTGGGGCAGGCACTCCCCAGGCCCTGAGCAAGCAACTCCTTGGTGGCTGTGGGGAGAGTTGTGGCAGTCTTGAACCCACTGGGGTTCACCTTTTTGGATGGGAAGGGGAGCTCATTGTGCCCCTATGGCAACTAGGAGTGGCCCTAGCCCACATCCCAGCAGAGAAGCGCCCCCTGCCAAGCACAGCAGCACTGCAGACTGTGAACAGATCTATGTGCTGGGACAGGCACCGCCCCCCCAGGCCCCAAGCAAGCACTTATAGGGCTGCTGAGCCCTGAAAGAGGGAATGTGTCCAGGCAGCTGTGGGAAAAGGCTCAGCAGCTTCAAGCTTGTGTGAGTTCACCTTCTTGGTGGGGAGAGGGAGTCCATAGGGCCCCTGTGGTGCCCAGGAGTGGCCCTAGCCCTGGTCTCAGTGAGGAAGCCCCACCCACCAAGCACAGCACACACAAGTGCCTGAACACATCCTAGGCTGGGCAAAGTACCCATAATACCCCTACAGCCTGAAGCAGACAAGGTGGGGCCAGAAACTCTGCTCCTGCTCTCTGTTAGAGGTAACAGGTGGAATCTGTATCCAAAGAATACTGCAAATGCTCTGACAAAAGGTTAGCTCATCAAGAAGCATAAGAGGGGCTGGCGCCATGGCTGAGTGGTTAAGTTTGCACACTTTGCTGTGGCAGCCCAGGGTTTCGCTGGTTTGAATCCTGGTCACAGACATGGCACCGCTTGCCAGGCCATGCTGATGTGGCATCCCACATGCCACAACTAGAAGGACCCACAACTGAAAATACACAACTATGTACTGGGGGGCTTTGGGAAAAAAAGGAAAAATAAAATCTTTAAAAAAAAAAAAGAAGCATAAGAAACAGCAACAATTCAGATGAGAAGGAAAATAACAATTCTCCAGAAAGCAACCCTGAAGACAGAAATTTACAACCTAAATGACAGAGAATTCAAAACAGCTGTCATAAGGAAACTCAATGACTTACAAGGAATCACAGAAAGACAGCTCAAGGAGCTCAGCAATAAAATGATTCTCTTCACCAAAAAGATTGAAACTATTTTTAAAAACCAAACAGAAATTCTGAATGTGAAAAACAGAATTAAGGAAATAAAAAACAATCTAGAATCATTAAGAAGTAGAAATGATCTTATGGAGGAAAGAATTAGTTTTCTTGAGGATAAAAATGTAGAAATTCTACAGGTGGAGGAGGAGACAGAACAACAATTTTTAAAAAATGAAGGACTTCTTTAAGAAATATCTGACTCAATTAGGAAAAGCAACATGAAGATTATAGGTATTCCAGAGGAAGAAGACAGGGAGGAAGGAGCAGAGAGTTTGTTCAAAGAAATAATTGCTGAGATCTTCCCAAACCTGGGGATGATTTCAGATCTACAGATAAATGAAGCTGATCAAATGCCCAACTCCATCAATGCTAGAAGACCTTCTCCAAGGCATATAATAGTAAAAATGGCAAAAGTTTGTGATAAAAAAAATATTAGGAGCAGCAAGGCAGAAGAAAATAACCTACAAAGGAAACCCTATCAGGCTTTCAGTGGATTTCTTGGCAGAAACCCTACAGGCTAGGAGAGAATGGATAGATATATTGAAAATACTGAAAGACAAAACCTTTCAGCCAAGAATAATCTATCCAGCAAAACTTTCCTTCATATAGAATGGAGAAATAAAAGCTTTCCCAGATAAACAAAAGCTGAGGGAGTTCATTGCTACTAGACCTCCCCTACAAGAAAAAATTAAAGATGCCCTGACACTGACAACAAAAATGATCTACGAACCTCTGAGTAAGGAGACAAATAGATAGACAGGATCAGAAACCTGCAGCTCTCTACCAGAATAGGGAAGCAAAGACTCAATTACAACTTAAAAAAGAAAGGGAAAGCATCAAAAGAGATGATAAACACATCAACTTAGCCACAAATACTTAAAATTAAGAACAGAATAATTTGTAACAGCAATTACTCAGAAGGGGAGAGGAAAGGGAAGGAATCTGCTTAGGTTAATGGAGATAAGAGGCTATGAGGAAATGGTCTATCTCATCGCCAATATCTTTCATACAACCCTCATGGTAACCACTAAACAAAAAATCAGAGCAGAGCCACAAATCACAAAAAGAGAGAAAACTGAGAAATCCCCCTCAGAAAACCACCAAAATTAAATGGCAGCCAGATACAAAGGAAGAGAAACAATGGAAACATAGAACAACCAGAAAACAAGGGATAAAATCGCAGTGTTAAGCCCTCATCTATCAATAATCACTCTAAATGTAAATGGTCTGAATTCTCCCATCAAAAGACACAGAGTAGCTAACTGGATTAAAAAACAAGACCCAACAATATGCTGCCTCCAGGAAACACATCTCAGCTCCAAAGACAAACAAAGGCTTAGAGTGTGGGGATGGAATATGATACTCCAAGCTAATGACCAACAAAAGAAAGCAGGTGTTGCCATACTTGTATCAGATAAAGGAGACTCAAATTAGGAAAGAGAATGAGAGACAAAGAGGGGCAGTATATAATGATAAAAGAGACATTCCACCACGAGGACATAATGCTTATTAACATATATGCACCTAACACAGGGACATCAAATTACATAAAGCAATTATTAACAGGCCTAAAAGGAGAAATTAACACCAACACAAGAATAGTAGGGGACCTCAACACCCCACTCACATCAATGGACAAATCATACATACAAAAAGTCAACATGGAAATAGTAAATTTGAATGAAACACTCCATCAGATGGACTTAATATATAAAGAACATTCCATTCAAAAACAGCAGAATATACATTCTTCTAAAGTGCACATGGATCATTCTCAAAGATAGACCATATGCTTGGAAATAAGGAAACCTCAATAACTTTAAGAAGACTGAAGTCATCCAAACCCTCTTTTCTGACCACAATTCTATGAAGCCAGAATCAACCATAAGAAAAAACTTGGAAAGTCAGAAATATGTGGAGACTAAACAACAAGATATTGAACAACCATCGGATCATTGAAGGAATGAAAGGGGAAATTAAAAAATACATGGAGGAAAATGAAAATGAAAATACAACATACCAACTCTTATGGGATACAGCAAAAGTGGTCATAACAGGGAAATTCATAGCAATACAGGCCCATCACAACAAGCAAGAAAAATTTCAAATAAGTAATCTTAAAATGAACCTAACAGAGCTAGAAAAAGAAGAGCAAAAAAGCCCAAAGTCAGCAAAATGAGGGAAATAATAAAAATCAGAGCAGAAATAAATGAAATACAGAATAAAAAGAGAGTAAAAAGGATTAATGAAGCAAAGAGCTAGTTCTTTGAGAAGATAAACAAAATTGACAAGCCCATAGCTGAACTCATGAAAAAAAAAAAAGAGAGAAGTCTCAAATAAATAAAATTAGAAATGAAAGAGGAGAAATTATAACAGATACTGCAGAGATACAAAGGATTATAAGAGTATAATACAAAAAACTATATGCCCACAAATTTGATAATCTAGAAGAAACGGATGAATGCCTAGACTCATACAACCTCCCAAAACTGAATCAAGAAGAAATAGAAAATCTGAATAGACCAATCACAAAGACAGAGATTGACACAGTAATCAAAAACCTCCCAAAAAACAAAAGTCCAGGACCAGATGGCTTCTCTGAAGAATTCTACCAAACATTCAAAGAAGATTTAGTACCTATCCTTCCCAAACTATTCCGAAAAATTGAACACAATGGAATGCTTCCTAATACATTCTATGAGGCCAACATTACCCTGATACCAAAACCAGACAAGGACATCACAAAGAAGAAAAATTATGGGCCAATATCACTGTTGAACTTAGATGCAAAAATCCACAACAAAATATTGGGAAACCAAATACAGCAATACATTAAAAGGATCATACACCATGATCAAGTGGGATTTATTCCCAGGATGCAAGGATGGTTCAACATCCACAAATCAATCAATGTGATACACCATATTAACAAGTTGAGGAATAAGAATCACATGATCATCTCAATAGATGCAGAGAAAGCATTTGACAAGACTCAACATCCTTTTATGATAAAAACCCTCAAAATAGGTATAGAAGGAAAGTACCTCAACATAATAAAGGCCATATATGACAAACCCTCTGCCAACATCTTACTTAATGGTGAACAACTGAAAGCCATCCCCCTGAGAACAGAAATGAGGCAAGGGTGTCCACTCTCACTACTCCTATTCAACAGAGTACTGGAGGTGTTGGCCAGAGCAATTAGGCAACAATGAACTAGCAAAAAGAGAATTCAAGACTAAAGTCCCATTTATAATCACAACCAAAAGAATAAAATGCCTAAGAATAAACTTAACCAAAGAGGTGAAATATCTGTACACCAAAACCTATAAGACATTATTGAAAGAAACTGAAGAAGACATAAAGAAATAGAAAGATATTCCACATTCATGGGTTGGAAGAAGAAACACAGTTAAAATGTCCATATTACCCAAAGCAATCTATAGATTCAGTGCAATCCCAATCAGAATCCCAATGACATTCTTCACAGAAATAGAACAAGAATCCAAAAATTTATATTGAACAACAAAAGACCCAGAATAGCTAAAGCAGTCCTGAGAAAAAAGAACAAAGCTAGAGGCATCACAATCCCTGACTTGAAAACATACTACAAAGCTATAGTAATCAAAACAGCATGGCACTAGCACCAAAACAGACAAACAGATCAATGGATCAGAACTGAAACCCCAGAAACATGTCTATGCACAGTTAATCCTTGACAAAGGAGCCAAGAACGTACAATGGAGAAAGGAAAGTCTCTTCAATAAATGGTGTTGAGAAAACTGGACAGCAATATGTAAAAGAATGAAAGTAGACCATTATCTTGCACCATACACAAAAATTAACTCAAAATGGATGAAAGATTTGAATGTAAGGCCTGAAACCATAAAACTCCTAGAAGAAAATATAGGCAGTACATTCTTTGACATTGGTCTTAGCAACATCTTTTCGAATATCATGTCTACTCGGGCAAGGGAAACAAAAGAAAAACTTAATAAATGGGACTACATCAGACTAAAAAATTTCTGCAAAGCAAAGGGAACCATAACAAAATGGAAAGACAACCCACCAAAATGGAGAAAATATTTACAAATCATTTGTAAGACAAGGAGTTGATCTCCAAAATATATAAAGAACTCATACAACTCAAGAAAAATAACCCAAACAACCTGATCATAAAATGGGCAGAGGAAATGAACAGACATTTTTCCAAAGAAGATATACAGATGGCCAAGAGACACATGAAAAGATGCTCAACATCACTAATTATTAGGTAAATGCAAATCAAAACTTCAATGAGATGTCACCTTACATCAGTCAGAGTGTCCATAATTTACCAAGACAAAAAACAACAAATGTTGGAAAGGATGATGAGAAAAGGGAACATTCATACATTGCTGATGGGAATGCAAACTGGAGCAGTGACTACGGAGATCAATATGGAGATTTCTCAAAAAAAAATGAATAATAGTAATACCATACAATCCAGCTATCCCACTATTGGATATTTATCCAAAGAACTTGAAATCAATGATCCAAAGAGATTTATGCACCCCTACATTCATTGCAGCACAATTTTCAATAGCCAGAATGTGGAAACAACCCAAGTGCCCTTCTACAGATGAATGGATAAAGAAGATGTGATGTATATATACAATGGAATACTAGTCAGCCATAAAAAGGGACAAAATGGTCCCATTTGCAACATGGATGGACCTGGAGGGTGTGATGTTAAGCAAAATAAGCCAGACAAAGATAAATACTGCATGATTTCACTTATGTTATGTGGAAGATAACAAATACATGGATAAAGAGAACAGATTAGTGCTTACCAGAGGGAAAGGAGGTTGGGGGTGGGTGAAAGGGACAAAGGGGCACATATGTATAGTGATGGATAAAAATTAGACTACTGGGAGTGAGCACGATGAAGTGTATTCAAGAACTGATAAACTATACTGTACACCCGAAATTACACAATGTTATAAACCATTATAATCCCAACAAAATTACTTTAAAAAATAAACATAAAGCGCTCCTAAACATTTTTGTACATACATTACAGAATGGGCATAACTTACATTCATTGATATAGCATTATTGTCAACGCAGCTTGCAAGTAGCTTTCTTAGAAACATCTTTATTACAGGTGTTCTTAAAAACTTCTCTTTATGAATTACAGAATAGGTAAACATTCACTCACTTATATAAAACTGTTCTCAAGGCAGCTTGAAGGTAGCATTCTTAGAAACACCTTTTTACAAGTGATCTTACACTTCTCTACATCACCAAAAGGGTATAATAGTCGTTCAATGATAAGACACTGTTTTTAACGGAGCTTGGAAATAGTGTTCTTAGACACTGCTTTATTACAGGTGTTTTTAAACACTTCTATACATTCATTACACAATGGGTATAATATCTATTTGCTAAAATAAAATGGTTCTCAATGCAACTTGGAAGTAGCTTTCTTGGAATCACATACAATCATAACAAGTGTTCCTAAACAATTTTGCAAATACATTACAGAATGAGTATAAATTACGTTCTCTGAAATAATGCTGTTCTTAACGCAGCTTACAAGTAGTGTTTTTAGAAACATCTTTATCACAAGTGTTCTTAACACTACATGCATTATGCAACTGGTACAATGTCCATTAACTAATATAATGCTATTCTAAATGTGCCTGCAAATAGCTATCTTAGAAATATCTTTAACAAAATTTTTCTTAACACTTCTCTACCTACATTATAGAATGGATAAAACTTCCATTCACTTTTATAACATGATTGCAATGCAGGTTGCAGTAGTGTTGATCAAAACTTTATTAGAACTGTTCTTAAATAGTTCTCCAAACACATTAAACATTGAGTATAACATACATTCGCTGAAATAACATGGTTCAACCCAGCTTGCAAGCAGCAGTCTCCAAAACAATATTATTACAAGTGTTCTTAAATACTTCTGTTCATGCAGTCCAAAATGGAAATAAATTCCATTCACTGATATAACACTGTTTTCAATGCATCTTGAAAACATCATGAAGAATCATCTTTACAAGTGTTCTTTTTTTTTTTGTGGTGATGAAGATTGGCCCTAAGCTAACATCTTCTCCAGTCTTCCTCTATTTTGTATGTGGGTTGCTGCCACAAAATGGCCTGACAAGTGGTGAACAGGTCTGTGCCCAGGATCCAAACACACAAAACCTGGCCCACCAAAGCAGAGTGCATGAAATTAACCACCATGCCACTGGGCCAGCCCTTACAAGTTTTCTTAAACACTACTCTACATGCATTTCTGAATGAGTATAAATTCCATTCACTGATATGACATAGTTCCCAATGCAGCTAGCAAATAACATTTTAGAAACACCTTCTTACAAGTGATCTTATACACTTCTCTACATGCATTACAGAATTGGTATAACCCATTCACTGATACAACACAATTCCTGTGTGGCTGGCTAAAAAGGTTTGTTAGACCCTCCTTTATTACAAGTGGTCATAAACACTTCTCTGCATCCATTACAGAATAGGTATAACTTCCAATTACTGATATAACACTGTTCTCAATGCAGCTTACAAGTAGCATTGTTGGAGACTTCTCTATTACAAGTGTGTTTAATGCTTAATTATGTGCATAAAAGAATGGGTCTAACTCTCTGAAATGATATGCTCTCAATGCAGCTGGCAAGTACCGTTTTTAGAAACCTCTTTATTACAAGCATCTTAAACTTCCCTACACACATGACACAATAGGAATTACTTTCATTCACTGTTCTTAACACACATTACAAGGAACTCCCTTAGAAACATCTTTATTACAAGTCTTAAAAACTCCTATACATTCATTACAGAATGGGTATGACTTCTTTTCAATAAAATAACACTCGTTCTCAATGCAGCTTGCAAGGAGTGTTCTTAAGACATCTATCCAGTTGTTCTGAACATCATTTATTGAAGAGACTGTTCTTTCCCCATAATAACTTCCTGGCTTATTTGTCATAAATTAATTGACCATATATGTGTGGATTTATTTCTGGGCTCTTTATTCTATTCATTTATCTATGAGTCTATTTTTATGCCAATACCATGCTGTTTTGATTACTATAGCTTTGTTATATAGTTTGGAATCAGGGAGAATGATGAGTCCAGCTTTGTTCTTTCTCAAGATTTCTTTGGTTACTTGAGATGTTTTGTAGTTCCATACAAATTTTAGGATTGCTTGTTCTATTTCTGTGAAAAATTCCACTGTAATTTTGATAGGGAGTGCATTGAATCTTTAGATTCTTTTGGTAGTATGGGCATTTAAGAATATTAATTCTTCCAATCCATAAGCACAGAATATTGTTCCATTTATTTGTATATTCTTTAATTTCTTTCATCAATGTCTTATAGTTTTCAGTGCACAGGTCTTTTACTTCCTTGGTTAAATTTATTCTTAGGTATATTACCCTTTTGATGCAATTATAAACGAGATTGTTTCTTATTTCTCTTTCTGAGAGTTTGTTATTAATGTATAGAGATGCAACAGATTTCTGTGTGTTGATTTTGTATCCTGCAACTTTATTGAATTTGTTGATTAGTTCTCTCATTATTTTGGTGGATTCTTTAGGGTTTTCTATATATTAATATTCATGTCATCTGCAGATACTGACAGTTTTACTTCCTTTCTGATTTGGACGAGTTTTATTTCTTTTCTTGCCTAATTGCTATGGTTAGGACTTCCAATACTATGTTGAATAAAAGTGGCAAGAAGTGGCATTCTGTCTTGTTCCAGATCTTAGAGGAAAAGTTTTCAGTTTTTCACCACTGAGTATGATGTTAGCTGTGGGCTTGTCATATGTGGCCTTTATTATGTTGAGGTATGTTCCTTCTATAATCACTTTGTTGAGAGTTTTTATCATAAACGGATGTTGAATTTTGTTAAATGCATTTTCTGCATCTATTGAGAGGACTATATGATTTTTGTCCTTCATTTTGTTAATGTGGTGTATCACATTGATTGATTTGCAGATGTTGAACCACATTTGCATCCCAGGAATAAATCCCACTTGATTGTGGTGTATGATCATTTTAATATATTGTTGAATTCACTTTGTTCATGTTTTGTTGAGGGTTTTTGAATCTGTATTCTTCAGGGATATTGGCTAAATTTTCTTTTCATGTGACATCCTTGTCTGCTTTTTGTATCAGTGTAATGCTGGCCTCATAAATGAGTTTGGAAGTATTCCCTCCTCTTCTGTTTTTCTGGAAGTATTTGAGAAGTATTGCTATTAATTCGTCTTTAAATGTTTGGTAGAATTCACAAGTAAAACCACCTGGTCCTGCACAATCAGATTTTTTTTTTAAGATTTTCTTTTTCCTTTTTCTCCCCAAAGACCCCCAGTACATAGTTGTGTATTTTTAGTTGTGGGTCCTCCCAGTTGTGGCATGTGGGATGCCACCTCAGCATGGCTTGATGAGCAGTGCCGTGTCCGCACCCAGGATTGGAACCAGTGAAACCCTGGGCCACTGAAGCAAAGCTTGTGAACTTAACTACTTGGCCATGGGGCCAGCCCCAACAATCAGGTTTTTGATTATTGATTCAATCTCTTTAATAGTAATTCATTTGTTCATATCTTCTATTTCTTTATAATTTAGTCTTAGTAAGTTGTATGTTTCTAGGACTTTATCCATTTTTTCTGGGTTGTCCAATTAGTTGGCATGTAATTGTTTATAGTATGATCCTGTGTATTTCTGTGGAATCAGTTGTTATGTCTCCTTTTTCCTTTCTGATTTTGAATTCTTTTTCATGATGAGTCTAGTTAAATGTTGTCAATTTTGTTTATCTTTTAAAAGGAACAGCTCTTAGTTTCACTGATCTTTTATCTTTTTAGTCTATTTTATTTATTTCCACTGTGATCTTTTTATCTACTTCTTTCTAGTAATTTAAACTTTCTTTTTTCTTTTTCTTATTATTTTAGGTGTAAAGTTAGTTGTTTATTTGAGATTTTCTTGTTTCTTGATGTAGAGATTTATCTCTATGAACCGTCCTCTTAAAAGTACTTTTGCTGCATCCTATAAGCTTTGCTATGTTGTATTTCCATTTTAATTTGTCTCAAGGTATTTTTGATTTCTATTTTGATTTCTTCTTTGACCCATTGATTGTTCAGCAGCATATTGTTTAATCTCCACATGTTTGGGAATTTTTCAGTTTCCTCTTTTAATTTACTTCTAGTTTCATACTATTGTGGTGAGAAAAGATACTCGATATTATTTCACTTCTTAAATTTATTAAGGCTTGTTTTGTAGCCTAACATATGATCCATCCTGAAGAATGTTTGTACACTTGAGAAGAATTTGTATTCTGTTACTTTAGAATGGAATGTTCCATGTATATCTGTTAAGTACATCTGTCCTAACAATTTGTTTAAGGCTGATGTTTCCTTATTGATATTAAGTCTGGATGATATATCCATGATTCAAGTGATATCAAAGTTCCCTACTATTACTGTATTATCTATTTTTACTTTTATGTTAGTTAATATTTGCTTTATATATTTAGGTGCTACTGTGTTGGGTGCATAAATATTTACAAATGTTATATTGTCTTGTTGAATTAATCCTTTTATCATTATATAATGCATTTCTTTGTCTCTTACTACAGTCTTTGTTTTAAAGTCTATTTTGCATCAAATAAATATAGCTACTCCAGCTTTCTTTTGGTTTCTATTTGCATGGAATATTTTTTTCCATCCCTTCACTTTTAGTCTTTGTATGTCCTTATACCTGAATTGAGTACCTTGTAGGTAACATAAAGATAGGTCTGGTTTTTCAATCCATTAAACCCCAGTCTGTCTTTTGATTGGAGAATTTAGTCTATTTACATTTAATGTAATTATTGATATGTATGTACTTATTGACATATTGTTAATTATTAATTATTTTCTGGCTGTTTTGTAGTGTCTCTGTTCCTTTCTTCTTCACATTTCTCTTCCTTTGTGATTTGTTGATTTTCTTTGGTGGTATGCTTAGATTCCTTTCTCTTTCTCTTTCATTAATCTACTAGAGGTTTTTGCTCTTTGGTTACTGTGAGGCTTACATGTAAGAACTTTTATTTATAACAGATTATGTTGATAACAACTTGAATTTGAATGCACTCCAAAGCTCTACATTCTTACTCTCCCCTACACCTTTTATGTTTTTCATATCACACTGTATATCTTTTTACTCTATGTATCACTTAACTAATTATTGTAGTTATAGTTATTTTTACTACTTTTGTTTTTTAACCTTCAAACTAATTCTATAAGTGATTAATCCATCACATTTACAACATTAGATTATTCCAAATTTTACTATATGTTTACCTTTACCAGTGAGATTTATACTTTCATATGTTTTTCTGTTACTAATTAGCACTTTTTCTTTTTGGCTTAAAGAAGTAATTTAAGTAATTTTAACATTTCTTGTAAGACCAGCTTAGTAGCAATAAACTCCTTTAGTTTCTCCTTGTCTGGAAAATTTTTTATCTCCCCTTCAATTCTGAATTACAACTTTAACAGGCAAAGCATTATGAGTTGGAAATTTGTTATTTCAACATTTTCTATATATTTCAGCCACTCCTTTCTAGCCTTAAAAGTTTCTGCCAAAAAATCTGAAGATAGTGTTTTGGGGGTTCCCTTGTATGGAACAAGTTCTCATGCTGCTTTTAAGAGCATCTCCTTGTCTTTAACTTTTGAATTTTAATTATAATGTGTCTTGGTGTGGGTCTCTTTGGGTTACTCTTATGGGGAACTCTCTGTGCTTCCTGGATCTGGATATCTGTTTCCTTCCCCAGATTGGGGAAGTTTTTAGTCATTATTTCTTCAAAGAAGTTTTCTGCCCTTTTCTTTCTCTCTTCTCTTTCTGAGACTCCTATAATATGCATGTTTGTCTGCTTGATGATGTCCCATAATTCCCTTTAGATAGCCTCATTTTTTAAATTCTTTTTTTCTTTTGCTGCTCTGATTGGGTTACTTCCACTGCCCTATCTTCAAGTTCACTGATCCTCTCTTATGATTCCTCTAGTGTGTTGTTGAACCCCTCTAGTGTATTTTCAGTCCAGTCATAATTTTCTTGAGTTTTGTGCTTTCTATTTGGTACTTTCTTATATTTGCCTTCTCTTTTTTGAAGTTCTCACTGTGCACATCCATTTTCCTGAGTTTAGTGAGCATCTTTATGACCATTATTTTGAGCTCTGTGTCAAGTAAATCACATATCTCTGTTTTATTAAGGATTTTTTTCTGAGATTTTGTCTTGTTCTTTCTTTTGGAATATGTTTCTCTGTTGCTTCATTTTTCTTGACTCTCTGTGTTGGTTTTTATGCATTGGATAGAACAGCCACCTCTCCAAGTCTTGAAAGAGTAGCCTTGTATAAGATCTAAACCTTATCATTCAATCCTGCCCTAGCTCTTGGTTCTCTCTCAAACCTTGTGATTGTCCAAGCAGACTATTTTATTTTTAGTGGCTTTGAGTATTTGTGGGTGTGTCTAAGACCTGTCAGTGTCCCAAAGGGGAGGATATCAGTCAGAATATAGATTCAGGCTGATTGGAAGCCAGACCCTCAGGCAGCAGCTATTAAAGTGTGCAAATATATACAGTCCTGTGGGACCACAAGCATAAGTGCTGCTGGCCACTAGAGTCAGGTTATCTAAAGATATCTGCTGGGCAACAGTCAAAAAAATTGGGTCACCAGATGTGTGTTAGAACACCTTACCAGGAGATACTGACACTCTGAAACACAGCAGAGGGAAAGCACAAAGATAGTGTCCACCCTCTGAGGTCTCTGGACAGATTACAGTCAGCCTATAGGTGTGTATTTAATTAGAAGCCTTCCCCTCATGCTGCAGTTATGATGATAAGCTAATAGATCTCTGTCACAGAAAGATTGACCTCTTGGGTCTGTTGCCTTTGCTGCACTTTGTGGGTAGTAGCTGTTTAAGAAATCCTTCTCCATTAGTTACAGTCCTATGGAACCCTCCAGCATAAGTCCTGCTGGCCACCAGATCCAGGCTTTTTGGAAGTGTCCCCTGGATCACAGCCATGAAAACTGGGACACCAGTGTAGGGTACAAGCTCATTTACAGGAGATGCCAATGAGCTGAAGTGAGGTAAAGGTAGAATTCAAAGATCACGACCTACAGCCTCTGTTCCCAGACAGTATCCCAGCAAGTCCCTAGAGGTGTGTTAAATTAGATGCTTTCCCCTTGGGCTAACTCTTTAGGAAAAGCAACTTCTTTCACATAATGTCTGGATGCCTCTCAATTTGTTGCCTTTCTACTGATTCTTGGGATGAGTGAGTCTGAGCATGCAAGCCCTTTAAGAGCTGTTTCTCAGTTAGCTATAGTCTGTTGGATCTACTACATGCCGGCTTCATCAGTTTTCTAAGCTGTATGTTTTGGTTGCTCATCTCTCAGATGCAGGTCTTAAAAGTTGAGGTGCCCAATGTGGGTTGCACATCCTTCACTTCTCAGGGAGAAGCTCCAGTTTTGATTTGCCTTCTGATTGTGGGTCAATGCAGCAGGAGTGGAAATTATGGCAAGATGTGTCTCGGCCACTCCTACCTGCTTTGATGTGATTTTTTTCTTATTTGTCCAGTGTGTAGGTATCACTCAGCTAGTTTTTACATTTGTTTCAGAGGAAGTTGTTCCATATTTAGCTGTAGATTTGATGTGTCCATGGGAGGAGGTGAGCACAGGACCTTCCTACATCACCATCTTGAATGAGAATGCTTGGGCAAAACTTCTATTTACTGAAATAACACTGTTCTTGACACAGCTTACACAAAACAGCATTGATCAAAACTTCTTTAATACTAGGATTCTTAAACAGTTCCCCACAAGTATTATAGAATAAGTGTAAAATCCAGTCACTAAAATAATTAGTTCAGACACAGCTTACAGCAAGTGTTCTTAGAAACATCATTATTATTGTTCTTAAACACTTCCGTTCATTCAGTAGGTATAACTTTATTCACAGATATAATACTGTTCCCAACTCAGTTTGCAAGTAGCATTCTTAGGAACATTTTTATTACAAGTGTTCTTAAACACAACTCTACTTGCATTGCAGAATGGATATGAGTCCCATTCACTGATGTAACACTATTCTCAGTGCAGCTTGCAAGTAGTGTTCTTAGAAACATTTTTCACAGGTGTTCTTAAAAACTTTCTATGTGCATTACAGAATTGGTATAACTTCTGTTTACACATGAAATATTGCTCTCTATGCACCTTAACGCACCCAAAGCATCTTGAATACTTCTCTTTAAAAGTGTTCCTATATTATTGGTATAACCTCCATTCACTGATATAACAGTGTTCCCTATGCAACTTATAAGTAACATTCCTTTAAAAATCTTTATTGAACTCACAAAACTGAACAATAAAAAAACAAACAGCCCAATCAAAAAATGGGCAGAGGATATGAACAGACATTTTCCCAAAGAAGATATACAGATGACCAATAGGCACATAAAAAGATGTTCAAGATCACTAATCATCAGGGAAATGCAAATCAAAACTACACTAAGATACCACCTTATACTTGTTAAAAATGGCTATAATTACTAAAACTAAAAATAAAAGATGTTGGAGAAGAAGGAAACCTTCATACACTTCTGGTGGGAATGCAAACTGGTGCAGCCACTATGGAAAACAGTATGGAGATTCCTCAAAAAGCTAAAAGTAGAACTCCCATATGACCCAGCTATCCCACTACTGGGTATCTACCCAAACAACTTCAAATCAACAATCCAAAGTAACATATGCACCCGTATGTTCATTGCAGCACTATTCACAATAGTGAAGACATGGAAACAATCCAAGTCCCCATTGCCTGATGATTGGATAAAGAAGATGTGGTATATATATACAATTGAATACTATTCAGCCATAAAAAAGACAAATTCATCCCATTTGCAACAACATGGCTGGACCTGGAGGAAATTATGCTTAGCAAAATAAGCCAGACCGAGAAAGACAAACACCATATGCTTTCACTCGTATATGGAATATGAACAAACACATGGACAAAGAAAAAACTTCAGTGGTTACCAGGGGAAGGGGATTGGGGGATGGGTACAGGGGGTGAAGGGGAGTACTTATGTGGTGACAGTCAACAAATAATCTACAACTGAAATCTCACATTGATGTAAACTATTATGAATTCAATAAAAAAAACCCTTATTACAAGTGATCTTAAACAGTTCTCTACATACATTACAGAATGCATATAATTTCCCCTCACTGATGTTACACTGTTTTCAATGCATCTTGGAAGTAGTGTTCTTAGATACATATTTTTATGCGTTCTTCAATTTTCTCTACATGAATGACAGAATGGTATACTTCCAGTCACTGAAATAACACTATTCTCCATGTAGCTTGCAAGTAGCATGTTAGAAACTTCCTTATTAGTAGTGTTCTTAAGCACATCTATATATGCATTACAGAATGAGAATATCTCCATTAAATACTATAACACTGTCTCAACACAGCTTGCAAGTAACATTTATAGAAACACCTTTATTACTTGTGTTCATAAACACTTTTCTACATGCATACAGAATGGTTATAAATTCCACACACTAATATATTACTGCTTTCAATTCAGCATACAATTAGCTCTTTTAAAAGCTTCTTTAGAGTGACATCAGCATCATGGCAGAGTGAGCTCTTCCCTTGGACTCTCCCCTCTAAAATACAACCAAAAGGACATTCCTACACCAACAGAGGACATACACACAACACAAAAGATGTCTGAGTGACCAACGCAGCCCTACATCTGACGGTAGTGAGGGCCTGGATCCTCAGGAGGAAGTGGAAGTAAATTGGCAGGAGCTCTGAGGAGAGAGAGGAGTCATGGTTGGGGGAGGTGAGCAGCTGAGGAGAGGCACCCCACACCCATTTGGTATTCCAGCCCTACAATTGGCTGGAGTGCTGTTCAGTGAGAGAGGGGCCAGCTGGGGGAAGTGCACAGTTGAAGACAGGCTCCCTATCTCCACCCAGTGGTCCAGCAGTACCATCACCTGAAGCACGGCACAGAGAGACAAGTGGGGCAGCAAGTGGAGCCCTGTGAGCAACCAGAGTACCACACAGAGAGAGAAGTAGCAGTTGGGGGATGCACGCAGGTGTAAGAAAGTGCCCGTTTCCCCACCTGGCACTCCGGTCCTGCAACCACCCAGAGCTCCACACAGAGAGAGAAGCAGAGGCTGGGGAAAACACAGGTGAAGGAGAACACCCCTCCTCCACACAGTACTCCAGATCTGCTATCAGCCAGAGTGATGCACAGTGAGAAAAGCAGTCAGTGGCCACGACTGGGGAGCTGGTGATTGTGCTGGTCCCAGAATACACAGCTCCTTATCCCTACCCAGTGGAGGCATGTGGCAGTGGTGACCAGATAATAACACAATGCAGAGGCAAAAATCCACACAATCAAGCAGTATGAGAAAGTATATTAAATCTCCAGGCCAGAGGAAAAATAACAAGTAGCCAGAAAGCAACCCAGAAGACACAGAAATCCATAACCTAAATAAGAAAGAATTCAAAATAGCTATCTTAAAAAAAACTCAATGAGTTCCAAGAAAAGACAGAAACACAAATTAACAAATTCAGGAGCTTCTTCACAGAAGAAATTGAAAGTTTAAAGAAGAACCAATCAGAATTGTTGGAAATGAAAAACACAATAGATGAGATAAATAAAAATCTGGACTACCTAAACAATAAAACTGACAATATAGAAGACTGAATTAGCAATTTAGAAGACAATACTATAGAAATACTTCAGAGGGAGGAGAAGAGAGAACTAAAACTAAAAAGAAATTAGGAAGCTCTCAGAGAAATATCTGACTCAATTAGGAAATGCAACATAAGGATTATAGGTACTCAAGAGGGGGAAGAGAATGAGAATGGAGCAGAAAGCTTGTTCAAAGAAATAATAGTGGAGAATTTCCCAAATCAGGGGAAGAAGATGGAAATCCATGTGAAAGAGGCTACAAGAACTCCCAACTATGTTAACGTAAAATGACCTACTGCAAAAAAGCTAGCAAACAGAAAAGACAAAGAAAAAATATTAAGGGTGGCAGGGCAGAAGAAAATAATTTACAAAGGAACCCTTATCAGGATTTCAGCAGATTTCTCATCAGAAACTTTACAGTCTAGGAGAGAATGGAATGATATATTCAAAATCCTGAAAGACAAAAACTTTCAGCCAAGAATACTCTATCCAGTGAAAATCTCCTTCAGATATGATGGAGAAATAAAAACTTTCCCAGATAAACAAAAGCTAAGGGAGGTCATTGCCACAGTACCCCCCTATGAGAAATCCTCAAGAAGGCCCACATACCTGAAAGGAAAGAAAAAAAACACAGGAGAAGGGCTACAAAGCCCTGAGCAATGAGACGAATAGTAGGCAATAATCATAAAATGGCAGCTCTCTATCAGATCAGGTCAGTAAAACACTTAACTTTTGCATCAAGGATAAAGAAAAGGAAAAGACCAAAATAAAAATTATCTGGTCATTTTAACCACAAACTCACAACACAAAATGGAACAAGATATGACAAAAATAACTTAGAAGGGGAAGAGGAGAGGGATGGAATCAGTATAGTCTAAGGAAATAAGAGGCAGTCAGAAACTAGACTATCTCATCTATAAGACTTTTTATATTATCCTAATGGTAACCACTAAACAAATAATTAGAACAGATACATGTATGATAAACAAGGAGAAAAGGAAGAAAATCAACATAGAAAATTACCTAATCAAATTGATAGTCCAAAATACATGGGACAAGAGACAAAGGAAATGCAGAAGAACTGGAAAATGTGAGATAAGATGGCAATATTAAGCCCTCATATATCATTAATCACTCGAAATGTAAATGGATTGAATTCTCCAATCAGAAACACAGAGTGGTAGGATGGATTAAAAAACAAGACCCAACAATATACTGCCTCCAGGAAACACATCTCAGCTCTAAAGACAAACATGGGCTCAGAATGAAGGAATCAAAGACAATACTCCAAGCTAATGTCAAACAAAAGAAAGCAGGTCTTGCCATACTTATATCAGACAAAGAAGACTTCGAGATAAAACAGGTAAAGAGAGACAAAGAGGGGCAATATATAATGATAAAAAGGAAACTCCACCAAGAAGACATGACACTTATAAACATATATGCACCCAACACAGGAGCACCAAAGTACATAAAGCAACTATTAACAAATCTAAAAGGAGATATTACCAACAACACAACAATGGTAGGGACCTCAACACTCCATTTATATCAATGGATAGATCATCCAGACAAAAAGTCAAGAAGGAGATTGTGGAGTTAAATGAAAAACTAGACCAGTTGAACATGTTAGATATATATAGAACACTCAATCCAAAAACAGCAGAATACACATTCTTCTCAAGTGCACATAAAACATTTCTCAAAGATAGAGCATATATTGGGAAACAAGGCAAACCTCAATAAATTTAAGAAGATTGAAATCATGTCTACTATCTTTTCTGACCATAATGCTATGAACCTAGAAGTCAACTACAAGAAAAGCTGGGAAAGGAACAAAAATGTGGACATTAAACAACATTCTATTGAGCAACCAATGGGTCATCAAAGAAATAAATGGAAAAATAAAAAAAATTTGGAGACAAATGAAAACAAAAACACACCACACCAACTTATATGGGATGCCACAAAAGCAGTCCTAAGAGGGCAATTTATAGCAATATAGGCCCATGTTAACAAACAAGAGAAAGCCCAAACAAACAACCTTAAACTACACCTAGTAGAATTAGAAAAAGAATAAATAAAGCCCAAATTCAGCAGAAGGAGGGAAATAGTAAAAAATTAGAGCAGAAATAAATGAAACTGAAACAAGAAAGACTGTAGAAATGATCAATGAAACAAGGAGCTGGTTCTTTGAGAATATTAAAAAAAAATTGACAAACCCTTAGCTAGACTCATTAAGAAAAAAAAAGAGAGAATGCTTAAATAAATAAAATTAGAAGTAAAAAAGGAGAAATTACAACGGATACCACAGAAATACAAAAGAGTAAAAGAGAATATTATGAAAAACTATATGCCAACAAAATGGACAATCTAGAGGAAATGAATAAATTCTTAGACTCTTACAACCTCCCAAAACTGAATCAAGAAGAAATAGAGAACCTGAATAGACCAATCACAAGTAAAGAGATTGAAACAGTAATCAAAAACCTCCCAAAAATAAAAGTCCAGGACAAGATGGATTCTCTGGAGAATTCTACCAAAATTCAAAGATTTGTTACCTATTCTTTTCAAACTATTCCAAAAAATTGAGGAAAAAATATTCCTAACACATCACCCTGATACCAAAGGTAGACAAGGACAATGCAAAGAAGGAAAATTAAAGGCCAATGTTGTTGATGAACATAGATGCAAAAATGCTCAACAAAGTATTGGTTAATTGAACACAGCAATACATTAAAAAGATCATAATACACCATGATCAAGTGTAATTCATACCAGGGACCTGGGGATAGTTCAACATCCACAAATCAATCAATGGGATACACCACATTAACAAAATGAGGAACAAAAACCACATGGTCATCTCCATAGATGCAAAGAAAGCACTTGACAAGATTCAACATTCATTCATGAAAAAACTCTCAATAAAATGGGTATAGAAGGAAAGTACCTCAACATGATAAAGGCCATATATGACAAACACACAGCCCACATCATGCTCAATGGGGAAAAACTGAAAGCCATCCCTCTGAGAACAGGAGCAAGACAAAAGTGCCCACTCTCACTACTCTTATTCAACATAGTACTGGAGATTTTGGCAAGAGCAATTAGACAAGAAAAAGAAATAAAAGGAATCCAAATAGGTGCTGAAGAAGTGAAACTCTCTCTGTTTGCAGATGACATGATTTTATATACAGACTCCCTAAAGAATCCATCAGAAAACTATTAGAAATAATCAACAACTACAGCAAAATTGCAGGGTACAAAGTCAACTTACAAAAATCAGTAGCAATTCTATACTCCAATAACAAACTATCAGAACAAGAACTCGAGAATGCAATCCCATTTACAATTGCAACAAAATGGATAAAATATCCTGGAATAAATTTAACCAAGGAGATGAAAGATCTATAAAAGAAAACTATAAGACACTACTGAAAGAAATCAATAATGACATAAAGAAATGGAAAGATATTCCACTCACATGGATTGGAAGAATAAACAGTTAAAATGTCCATACTACCTAAAACAATCTGCAGATTAATTAAAATCCCAATCAGAATCCCAATGATGTTTTTCATGGAAATAGAACGAAGAATTTTAAAATTCGTATGGGGCAACAAAAGACTCCGAATAGCCAAAGCAATCCTGAGAAACAAGAACAAAGATGGTGGCATTGCAATCCCTGACTTCAAAATATATTACAAATCTATAATAATTAAAACAGCATGGCACTGTTACAAGAACAGGCACACAGCAGGCCAGCCTGGTACTGCAGCAAAGTGTGCATGTTCCGTTCACTGGCCTGGGGTTCACCAGTTCGGATCTCGGGTGTGAACATGGCACCGCTTGGCAAGCCATACTGTGGCAGGTGTCCCACATGTAAAATAGAAGGAGATGGGCACAGATGCTAGCTCAGGGCCAGTCTTCCTCATTAAAAAAATAAAAAAAAAAAGGAGGATTAGCAGCAGATGTTAACTCAGGGCTAATCTTCCTCAAAAAAAAAACAACAACAAAAACAAAAAACAGGCTCATAGATCAATGAAACGGAATTGAAAGCCCAGAAATAAAACCACATACTCATGGACAGCTAATTTTCGACAAAGGAGCCAATAACATAGAATGGAGAAAGGAAAGCCTCTTCAATAAATTGTGCTGTGAGAACTGGACAGCCACATGCAAAAGAATGAAAGTAGACCGTTATCTTTCCCCATACACAAAAATAGACTCAAAATGGACCAAATGCTTAAAGGTAAGACCTGAAACCATAAAACTTCTAGAAGAAAATATAGGCAGTACACTCTGACATCAGACTTAAAAGGATGTTTTCAAATACCATGTCTACTCAGACAAGGGAAAAAAAAATAAATAAACAAGTGGGACTTCATTAGACTAAAGAGCTTCTGGAAGGCAAAGGAAACAAAGATCAAAATGAAAAAACAACCCACCAAATGGGAGAAAATATTTGCAAAGCATATATCTGATAAGGGATTAATCTCCATAATATATAAAGAATTCATGCGAATGAAGTACAAAAACACAAACAACCCAATCAAAAAGTGGGCAGAGGGGGCGCCAGCCCTGTGGCTGAGTGGTTAAGTTTGTGAGCTCCGCTTTGGTGACCCAGGGTTTCGCCAGTTCAAATCCTGGGCACGGACATGGCACCGCTCATCGGGCCATGCTGAGGTGGCATCCCACATGCCGCAACTGGAAGGACTCACAACTAAAAATACACAACTATGTACTGCGGGGCTTTGGAGAGAAAAAGGAAAAAAATAAAGTCTTTAAAAAAAAAAGTGGGCAGAGGATATGAACAGACATTTTTCCAAAGAAGATATACAAATGGCCAATAGACACATGAAAAGATGCTCAACCTCACTAATGATTAGGGAAATGCAAATCAAAACTACACTAGATATCATCTTAAACTCGTTAGAATGACTATATAATTATGGCCGGTGGTGTGGTGGTTACGTGCACACGTTCTGCTTCAGCAGCCCGGGGTTCGCCGGTTCAGATCCCAGGTGCGGACATGGCACTGCTTGGCGTGCCATGCTGTGGTAGGCGTCCCACATATAAAGTAGAGGAAGATGGGCACAGATGTTAGCTCAAGGCCAGTCTTCCTCAGTGAAACAAGAAGGATCGGCAGCAGTTAGCTCAGGGTTAATCTTCCTCAAAAAACAAACAAACAAACAAAAGAATGACTATAATCACCAAGACAAAAAAACAACAAATTTTGGAGTGGTTGCAGAGAAAAGAGACCCTCATCCACTGCTGGTGGGAATGCAAACTGGGGCAGCCACTGTGGAAAATTGTATGGAGATTTCTCAAAAAATTAAAAATAGAAATACCATATGATTCAGCCATCCCGCTACTGGGTATTTATCCAAAGAATTTGAAAACAACAATACAAAGAAAATTATGCACCCCTATGTTCATTGCAGCATTATTCACAATAGCCAAGATGTGGAAGCAACCCAAGTGCCTATCAGCTTATGATTGGATAAAGAAGATGTGGTATATACATACATAATGGAATAGTACTCAGCCATATAAAAAGAGAAAATCATCCCATTCACAACCACACAGATGGACCTTAAGGACATTCTGTTAAGTGAAATAAGCCAGGCAAAGAAAGAGAAACACCATATGATTTCACTCACATGTAGAATATAAACAAACTTATGGACAAAGAGAACAAATTAGTGGTTACCAGGGGGAAGGAGGGGTGGAGGGTGAGCACAAGGGAGTGCAAGGGCACACTTATATGGTATATGATAAATATTAATGTACAATGGAAATTTCACAATGTTATAAGCTATTATGACCGCTATAACAAAAAAAACTTCTTCAAGTGTTCTTTAAATACTTCTCTATGTGAATTACAGAATGCGTATAACTTTTATTCACTGATATAACACTGTTCTCAACGCAGCTTGCAAGTATCTTTCTTAGAAACGTTTTTATTACCAGCGTTTTAAATGTATCTACATGCATTACAGAAAGGGTATATATCCACTTACTGATACAACACTCTTTTCAGTGTAGCTTTCAAGTATCATTTTTAGAAATATCTTTATTTCAAATATTCTTAAATACTTCTCTACATGCATTACAGAGTGGGTGTATCTACCAATCACTGATATAACTGTGTTCACAATGTAGCTTGAAAGCAGAGTATTAGAAATATCTTCGTTAGAAGTGTTTTTAAAACTACTCTTAACTGTGTTACAGAATGAATATAACTTCCATTCACTGATGTAACACTGGCCTCAAGGCAGCTTGCAAGTAGCAATCTTAGAAATATCCTTATTACAAGTGTTGGTAAACACTTCTCAATGTGATTAGAGTCTGGCCATAACTTTCAAAGAGTGATATAATGCTATTCCTAACAAAGCTTGCAAGTAGCATTGTTACAAACTTCTTTATTACAAGTGCTCTTAAATACTTTTTACATGCATTATACTATGGATATAACTTCCACTTACTGATATAATACTGTTCCCAGTGAACTTTGCAAGTACCATTCTTAGAAAAGTCTTTCTCAAAAATTTCTTAAACACTTCCATATTAGTGTTAAAAAATGGGTATGACTTCCAGTCAGTGATATAAAACTCTTCTCAATGCAGCTTGCAAGTGTCATTCTCAGAAACAGCTTTATTACAAATATTCTTAAACACTTCTCTACATACATTGCACATGGATAACATTTCTATTCACTGATATAACAAATTTCTCAAAGCAGCTTTTAGTAGCATTTACAGAGACGTGTATTGAAGGAATTCTTAAACACTTCACTTGCATTACAGAGTAAGTATAACATCCATTCACTGATATTACACTGTTCTCACCACAGTTTGCAAGTATAGCATTCCTAGGATCATCTATCAAAGTATTCTTCATCACTTCTTTACATGTATTAGAGGATAAGTATAACATTTACTTACTGATGTAACACTGTTCTCAATGCTGCTTGCAAATAGCTTTCTTAGATGTTTCTTAGAAACATCTTTTTTCAAGTTTTCTTTAGCACTTCTCTACATAATTACAGAATGAGTATACCATCCATTTACTGATATAACACTCTATTCAATGCTACACTTTAGGCTCCTAGAAGCACCTTTTTAGAAGTGTTCTTAAACACTCTTCTACATGCATTTTGGGTATAACTTCCATTCACTAATATAACTCTGTTCTCAAGGCAACTGCAAGTAGCATTCTTTGAAAGATCTTTATTACAAATGTTCTTAAACACTTCTTTACATGTATTCCAGAGTTGGTATAACTTCTTCTCACTGACATAACACTGTTCTCAACGCAGCTTCAAAGTAGTGTTGTTACAAACCTCTTTATTACTGGCACTTTTAAACATTTTCTACATGCATTACAGAATGGGTATAACTTCCATTCACTGATACAACACTGTTCTCCATACAGATTACAAATATTCTTAGAAACATCCTTATTACAGGTGTTCTTAAATACTCCTCTACATGCATTACAGATTGAGTTAAATTTCACTCACTAATATAACACTGTTCTCAATGAGAGATGCAAAGAGTTTTAGGAAAATCTTTATTACGTGTGTTGTTAACCATTCCCTATTGCATTTCCAAATAGGTGCCACTTCTTTTCACTATTTTAAAAATGTTCTCAATGCAGCAAGCAAAGTAGCACTTTAGAAACATCTTTATTACAAATTTGTTTAAACATTTCTCTACATTCATTACAGAATATGTATAAGTTCCTTTTACGTATATAGCATTGTATTCAATGCAATAGGCAAAAAACCATTTAGAAATGTCTTTACTACAAGTGTCCTTAAACACTTCTCTAAATGCGTAGAATGTGTCACCACAATAACTGATATAAAAATATTCTCAGTACAGCAACCAAGTAACTTTCTTAGAAATATCTTTATTTCAAGAGATCTCAAATACTTTTTTACATGCATTACAGAATATGTATAACTTCCATTTACTGATACAACACAGTACTCAATGAAGCAAGTTAGATGCTTTCTACACATCTTTCTTACAAGTATTCTTAAGCAATTTTCACATGAATTGCAGTGTTGTACCACTTCCATTTCTGACATAACACATTTTCTAGGAAGCAAGCAAGTATCATACTTAGAAACTTCTTCATAACAAGTGTTCTTCTAAACTTCTGTACATGAATTTGTTAATGGGTGCCACTTCCACTCACTGGAATAATACTGTTCTCAAAACAACTAGCTATTAGCTTTCTTAGAAACATCATTATGACAAGTGCTCTTAAATGCTTCTCTATGTGCACTGTTGAAAGCGAATAACTTCCATTTACTGATAAAAATGTACTCAATGCAGCAAGCAAGTAGCTTTCTTAGAAACATGTTTATTACAAGTTTTCTAAAAGACTTCTCTATATGCAATTCAGAATGGGTGCCACATCAATTCAATGATAAAACACTTTTATCACTGTAGCAATCAAGTAGCTTTCTTAGAAACATATTTATTGCAAATTTTCTTAAACAGTTCTCTACATGCATTGCAGAATGGGTGCCACATTCATTTATTATATAACACTCTTCTAAATGCAGCAAACATGTAGCATTCTTTTAATCATTTTTATTACGAGGGTTCTTAAGTATTTTACTTCATGCTTTGGTGAAGAGTGTTACTTATATTTACTCATAATCCCGTTCTCAATGAAGCAAGTAAGTTGAGTTCTTAAAAAAATCTTTTTCAAAAGTATTATTAAATACTTCTTTACATGCTTTACCAAAGGGTGCTACTCCCATTCACTGATATAACACTATGAATGCAGCAAGCAAGTAGCAGTTTAGAAACATTTTTATTATGAATGTTCCTTAACACCTCAGTACATGCATTGTAGAATGGATATAATTTCCATTCATTGATATAAAACTGTCCTCAGTGCAGCAGGCAGGTAGCATTTTAAAAACATCTTTATTACAAGTGTTTTTACCTCTTGTCTTCATGCACTGAAGGATGTTTATAACTCCCATTAACTAACATAACACTGTTCTCAATGCAGCAAAGAAATAGCATTCTTTGAAAAGTCTTTCCTACAAGTGTTCTCAAACACTTATTTACAAACACTGAGAATGTTATACCTTCTGTTCACTGATATAACATTGTCCTCCACAGCCAGCAAATAGCATTTTAGAAACACCTTTATTTCAAGTTCTCTTAAATAATTCAAACCATAAAACGTGGGTTTCTGAATGAATGCAACTTCAATTAGCTGAAGTAACACTGTTTTCAATGCATAAATCAAGTAGCGTTTTAGAAAAATCTGTGTTTCTTACAACAACACTTAAAAGAACATCTGTGTTACAAGTGTTCTTAAACAATTCTCCATGTGCATTGCAGGACGTGCATAACATATTCACAGATATAACACTGTACTCAATGCAGCAAGTAAGTAGCATTTCAGAACATCTTTATTACAAGCGTTCTTAAACACTTCTCTAGATGCTTATGGACCCTTAAGTTGTTTTCTTGTTTTGGCTGTTGTAAATAGTGCTACACATATCTCTTCAATATATTGTTTTTATTTCCAACTGATATATTTCATGAAGTGGAATTTCTGGAACAGATGGAAGTTCTAGTTTTAATTTTTTGAGAAACCTCCATCTGTTTTCCATAGCAACTATACAAATTTAGAATCCTATCAACAGTGCACAAGGGTTCCCTTTTCTCCACACCCTCAACATCATTTGTCATCTCTCGTCTTTTTGATGACAAGAGGCATTCTAACAGGCATCAATTGATATCTCCTTGTGGTTTTGATTTGCATTTCCCTGATGGTTAGTGATGTTGAGAATCTTTTTATGTACCTGTTGGGTATCTGGATACCTTCTTTGGAAAAATGTCTCTTCTGATCCTTTGCCCATTTTTAAATTGATTATTTGGATTTTTTGCTATTGAGTTGTATGAGTTCTTTATATATTTGTATAAGCTCTTATCAGATGTAAGATTTGCAAATATTTTTCCAAATTCCATAGTTTGTCTTATTCTTTTGTTGATCATTTCTTTTACTGTGCAGAAACTTTTTACTTTGATGTAGGCCCACTTGTTTATTTTTTATTTTCTTGCTTGTGCTTTAGACATCATATCCAAAAATTCATTGCCAAGACCTATGCAAAGGAGCTTTTGTCCTATGTTTTCTCCTAGGAGTTTTATGGATTCTTGTCTAACATTTAAGTCTTTAATCCATTTTGACCTGACTTTTACAAGTGGTGTAAGATAGGAGTGTAGTTTCATTCTTTTCCATGTGAATGTCCAATTTTCCTGGTATCAATATTGAAGAGACTGTCTTTTCTCCATTGAGCATCTTGGCTCCTTTGTCAAATATTAATTGATTGTATATGCTCAGGTTTACTTATGCACTATAAATTCTATTCCGTTGGTCTATGTTTCTGTTTTTTCTGCCAGTATACAATGTTTTGATTACTATAGCTTTATAACATAGTTTGAAATCAGAAAGTATGATGTCTCCCACTTTGTCTTCTTTATCAAGATTGTTTTATCTATTTGCAGTCTGCTGTGGTTTGTAAATTTTAGGATTGTTTTCTCTACTTTTGTAGGAAAAAGAATGCCAATGGAATCTTCATAAGGATTGCATTGAATCAATAGATGGCTTTGGATAGTATGGACATTTTAAAATATTAATTCTTCCAACTGATCAACATGGGATTCCCTTCCATTTATTTCTATCTTTTTTTTATTTCTTTAATCAATATCTTGTAGTTTTCGTTGTAGAAGTCTTTCACTCCCTTGGTGAAATTCATTCCAAAAAAATTTACAGTTTTGATGCTACAGAAAATGGGATAATTTTCTTTATTTCTTTTTTAGGTAAGTTGTTGTTAGTATATAGAAACACTGCTCATTTTCACCTGATAATTTTGTACTCTGAAACTTTACCAAATTCATTGATTAGATATAACAGTTTTGTGGTAGAATCCTTAGGATTGTCTATATAAAATCATGTCATCTGCAAATAGAAACAATTTTACATCTTCCTTTCCAATTTGGATGCCTTTTTCTTTTCTTGCCTGATTGCTCTGGCTAGGACTTTCAGTACTGTGTTGACTAGGGGTGGCAAGAATGGGCATTCTTGTCTTGCTCCTAAATTTCAAGGGAAAGCTTTCAACCTTTCACCATTGAATGGATGTTAGCTGTGGGCTTCATACACGGCCTTTATCATGTTGAAATATGTTCCTTTTATACCTAGTTTGTTAAGAATTTTTATGATCAATGGATGTTAAATTTTCTCAAATTCTTTTCCTGTATATATTGAGGTGATCATATAATTCTTTTCTTTCATTCTATTAATGAGATATATCACATTTATTCATTTGCATATGTTGGAGCATTCTTGCATCCCAGGGATAAATTCTACTTGATCGTGATGAACGATCTTTTTTTTTAAAGGAAGATTAGCCCTGAGCTAACATCTGCTGCCAATCCTCCTCTTTTTGCTGAGGAAGACTGGCCCTAAGCTAACATCCGTGCCCATCTTCCTCTACTTTATATGTGGGATGCCTACCACAGCATGGCTTGCCAAGCAATGCCATGTCCGCACCCGGGATCTGAACCAGCGAACCCCAGGCTGCCAAAGTGGAACGTGCAAACTTAACCACTGCTTCACCAGGCTGGCCCCTAATCTTTTTAGTATGCTGCTGAATTTGATTTGCTACTATTTTATTAAGAATTTTTTCATCTCTATTCATCAGGGTTATTGGTCTGTAGTTTTATCTCTTGGCAGTCTGTTTCTGGCTTTGTATCTGGGAAATGCTGATCTTGTAAAATGAGTTTGGGAGTGTTCCCTTCTCTTCTAGATTTTGGAAGAGTTTGAGAAGGATTGTTACACTAGGAGATTGCTAGACTAGCAGGATTTCTAGCAATCCTTCTCAAACGCTTCCAAAATCTTCTTTAAATGTTTGGTAAAATTCACCAGTGAGCCCATCTGGTCCTGGGTTTCTCTTCAACGGAAGGTTTTTGATTATTGATTGAATCTCCTTACTAGTAATTATTCTGCTCAGATGTTCTATTTATTCCTGATTTAATCCTAATAGATTGTATGTTTCTAAAAATTTTTCCCCATCCCATAGTGTCCAGTTTGTTGTGTATAGTTGTTCAGAGCAGCCTCTTATGATTCTTTGTATTTCTGTGGTATCAGTTCTAATGTCTCCTCTTTCACTTATAATTTTGTTGATTTGTATTCACTCTTTTTTCCATTGTTAGTCTAGGTAACAATTTTGTTTATCTTTTCAAAGAACCAACTGTTAGTTTTGTTAATCTTTCTTATTGTTTTCCTGTTCTCTATTTTATTTCTTTCCACTCTGATCTTTATTATTCCCTCCTTTCTGCTAACTTTGTGCTCAGTTTGTTCTTCTCTTGCTAGTTCCTTTAGGCCTAGAGTTAGGTTGTTTATTTGAGATCTATCTTGTTTCTTAATGTTGTTATTTGCTGCTATACACTTCCTTCTTAGAACTCTTTTTGCTGCCTCCCATAGGTTTTGAGATGTTCTGTTTTCATTTTCTTTTGTCTCAGATACTATTTCCCCTTTAATTTCTTCTTTGATCCAATTATTGTTCAGGACAGCATTGTTTAATTTCCAGGTATTTGTGAGTTTCCACTTTTTTTCTGTTATTAATTTCTAGTTTCATACAATTGTCATCAGAGAAGATATTTGGTATGATTTCAATCTTCCTGAATTTGCTAAGACTTTTTGTGGCCTAAGATATGATCTATCCTAGAAAATGTTTTATGTGCACTTGAGAAGTATTTGTATTCTCCTGCTGTCAAATAGAATGTTCTGTATATATCTTTTAGATATATTTGGTCGGTAGTGTTCAAATTCACTGTTTCCTTATTGATTGTCTGGATGATCCATCCATTGTTGAGAGTGGGGTATTAACATTCCTAACGATAGTTGTATTGCTGTTTAATTCTCCTTTTATTTTCATTAGCATTTTCTTTATATACTTAGGTATTTTGATATTGGGTGCATATGTATTTACAATTATTATATCTTCTTGATGGGTTGACCCCTTTATTATTATATAATGACTTTATCTCTTTTTACCATTTTTAAAGTCTACTTGTCTGATAAGTATAGCTACTTCTGCTGCTTCTTTTTTTTTTTTTTTTTGGTTTCCATTTTCTTGAAAAATCTTTTCCTAGCCCTTCACTCTCAGCCAATGTGCATCTCTAAAGCTACAGTGAGTCTCTTGTTGGCAGCATGTCATTGGATCTTGGTGGGTTTTTTTTTATCCATTCAGCCATTACATGTCTTTTGATTGGAGAATTTTATCCATTTTTCGTTGAAGTAATTATTGATAGGTAAGGAATTAGTGTTATCATTGTGTTAATTCTTTCCTGGCTGTTTTGTAGATCCACTGTTCCTTGCTTTTTATCCTGTTGCCTTCTTTTGTGATTTTATGACTTTTGACACTTGGTGATAGTATGCTTTGATTTCACTATCATGTTTGGTTGTGTAACTACTATATGTTTTTCCCTTGTGGTTACCATGAGGCTTATATAAAATATTTTTAAATTATAACACCCAATTTTAAACTGATAACAAGTTAACTTGCATAGCATTTCTAGACTTTACACAATTACTTCTACCTTTCACATTTTAGGTTTTTTATATCCAGTTTACACATTTTTTATATTGTACATCTAATAACAGATTATTGTACTTTTAGTTATTTTTACTATATTTGTTTTTTAACTTTTAAATTAGAGTTGTAAAGAATTATGCCCTGCCATTACCATATTAGAGGATCTAAATTTACTGTATATTTACCATTATTGGTGAGTTTTACACCACCTTCATATGTTTTTATGATGTTAGAGTCCTTTTGCTTCTGCACAAGGAACTCCCTTTAGCATTTCTTTTTTCTTTTTTTTATTATTTATTTCTTTATTATTTTTTTATTGTGGTAACATTGGTTTATAAAATTATATAAATTCCAGGTGTAAATCATAATATATTTCTAATTCTGTGGAGATTATATCATGTTCACCACCCAAAGACTAATTATAATCCATCACCATACACATGTGCTTATTCACCCCTTTTGCCCACCTCCCTCCCCACTTCTCCTATGATAACCACCAATCCAATCTCTGTTAGCATTTCTTTTAAGGCAGGTGGAGTGGTGATAAAATTCCACAGCTTTTGTTTGTTCAGGAAAGACTTTATCTCTGCTTCATTTCTAAAGATCAGCTTTTCCAGGTATAGTATTCCTGGTTGACAGTACTTTTCCTTCTATATTTTGAATATGTCATTCCAGTCTTCCTGGCTTGAGAAGTTTCTGTTGAGGAATCTGCCCATAGTCTTATGGGGATTCCTTTGTTTGTGACTTGTCGTTTTTCTCTTGGTGATTTAAAAATACTTTCTGTGGCTTGGCCATTTAAAAAATTAATTATAAAGTGTCTCAGTGTAGCCCTACTTGGTTTCAGCCCATTTGGGATCCTTTAGCCCTCATGAATTGGGATGTTCATCTCTCTGCCCAGTTTTGGGAACTTTTCAGCCATTATTGCTTTAAATGTACTTTCTGTTTCTCTTCTAAGATTTCCATAATGTGGATGTTGTTTGTTTTGACTGTGATCCATAAATCCCATAGATTATCTTCACTCTTTTTCATCTTTCCTTTTGCTCCTCTGACTGGATAATTTCAAAAGTCCTGTCTTCTAGCTTACTGATTCTTTCTTCTGCATGGCCAAGTCTGTTGTTGAAACTGTCTACTGAATCTAAAGTGCAGTCAAGGTGTTCTTCAGCTCTAGGTTTTCTATTTGATTGGAGTTTGTCGATAGTTTCTATTTCTTTTTTATTTTTATTGAGGTAACATTGGTTTATAACATTATATAAATTTCAGGTATACATCACTATATTTTGATTTCTATGTAGACTACATCATGCTCACCACCCAAAGACTAATTACAATCCATCACCATACACATGTACCTAATCTCCACTTTTGCCCTCCAACCTCCCTCCTTCTCCTCTGGTAACCAAGAATCCAATCTCCATCTCTGTGTGTTTGCTGTATTTGTTTGTATGTTCTATTTAAAAGCCAGATCATATGGTATTTGACTTTCTCCTTCTGATTTATTTTGCTTAGCATAATGCCCTCAAGGTCCACTCATGTTGTCAAAAATGGCCAGATTTCATCCTTTTTTATTGCTTAGTATTCTACTGTATATCTGTACCACATCTTTATCATTCATCCCTTGATGGACACCTAGGTTTCTTCCAAGTCTTAGCTACTGTGATGAATAATGCTGCAATGAACATAAGGGTGCATATCTTTACACATTTGAGTATTTATGTTCTTTGGATAAATACATAACAGTGGAATAGGTGGATCTTAATAATTGAGGAATCTCCATACTGATTTCCATAGTGGCTTCATGAATGTTCAATCCTACGAGCAGTGTATGAGAGTTCTTTTTTCTCCACATCCTCTACAACAATTATTTCCTGTATTGTTAATTATAGTTATTCTGATGGGTGTGAGGTGATATCTCATTATAGCTTTTATTTGCATATCCCTGGCTATTAGTGATGTAGAATATCTGTTCATGTGACTGTTGTATATCTGTATATATTCTTTGGAGAAATGTATGCTCAGATATTTTGCCCATTTTTAAAAATGTTGTTGGTTATTTTGTTGTTGAGATGTGTGTGTTCTTCATCTATTTTGGATATTAACCCCTTATCAGATAAATGGTTTGAAAGTGTATTCTCCCAATTGTTAATTGGCTTTTCATTTTGTCAATGATTTCCTCTGCTGTGCAGAAGATTTTTAGTCTGATGTAGTTGCATTTGTTTATTTTTTCTATTATTTCCCTTCTCTGGTCAGACAAGGTACCTGAAAATATGTGCTAAGACCAATGCTGAAGAACATTTTGCCTATATTTTCTTCTAGAGGTTTCATGGTTTCAAGTCTTGCATACAAGTCTTTAATCAATTTTGAGTTAATTTTTGTGTATAGTATAAGTTTTGGTCTACTTTCATTCTTTGGCATGTGGCTGTCCAGTTTTCCCAGTGCCATTTATTGAAGAGACTTTCCTTTCTCCATTGTATGCTCTTGGCTCCTTTGTTGAAAATTAGCTGTCCACCAATGTGTGGGTTTATTTCTGAGCTCTTGATTCTGTTTCATTAAACTGTGTGCTGCTTTCATGCCAGTATCATGCTGCTTTGATAACTGTAGCTTTGTAGTATGTTTTGAAATCAGGGAGTGTGATACCTCCAGCGTTATTCTTTTCCTCAGGATTCCTTTGGCTATTTGAGGTCTTTTGTTCTCCATATAAGTTTTAGGATACTTTGTTCTATTTCTGTGAAAAATGTTGTTAGAACTTTGTTAGGGATTGCATTGAATCTGTAGATTGCTTTAGGAAGTATTGACATTTGAACTATGTTAAATTTTCCAACCCAAGAGCTTGGGATTTCTTTCCATTTCTTTATGTCTTGTTCAGTTACTTTCCACAATGTTTTATAGTTTTCAAGGTACAGATCTTTCACCTCTTTAGTTAAGTTTATTCCTAGGTATTTTATTCTTTGTGTTGCAATTGTAAATTGGACTGTATTCTTAATTTCTCTTTCTGCTAGTAATTGTTAGTGTATAGAAACACAATTGATTTTTGTATGTTGACTTTGTATCCTGCAACTTTAAGATATTCATTTACTATTTCTAAAATTCTAGGAGATCTCGTCAAGATAACAGCACAGGCAGACTCTGAACTCACCTCCTCCCACAAACGTGACCAGGTTACAACTATTCTGAGAAAAATTATCCTGCAGAGAAAACTGTAAGCTGGGTAAAAAGAATCCCTACAATAAGGGACAGTCCTGACTGAGGCAGACGGGGCATAAATTCCTTCTGGAGAGAAAGCAAGCCAACTTTGCGAGCAACAGAGCTTCACAGGAAGCCAGGCAGTTGCCATCCTAAAGTACGTCGCCTTCCCTGGAGAAGTGGGGATCTTAGCAGGGGCAAATTATTGCTATAAGTATCATTCAGACTCAGCACAACTGAGACGAGTGTCCTACTGTCTGGCTTCACTGGCTACAAACTGAAACAGGGAATACCCCCAGAAGAACTATCAGACAAAAGCTGAAAAAACTCAGCTCTTAAAGGGCCCATGCACAAATTCACCTGTCTCAGAGAGAAACCTAAAATAGCCTAAAAGAATACTACACAGTCCTTTGTTGAAAGGAGACTCACCTAGTAGGCTCTGGGTGCATTTTGGTGGGAGAAGAGGGCTCTCCAGAGACTGAGACATTGCTGGCAGCCATAGATGTGGCCTAGCATAAGTGTGCTGACACAGACCATGGAAGATGCCATTGAAGTTCTTCCCCTGGCCAATTAGCCAGGGGTCTGCCACACCCACTAGAGCACAGATTTAATCCAGTTCAGCCAGGGCAGGCAGCACATCTGAGGTACTGGCCCCACCAAACAGCAAGCCCTCTGGCTACTTGTCAGCCTGCATAGACTGGGTGGCTTTATCCTCTACAGGTACACAAGTGTCTCTGCCTCTGTAGGGCAGGGCTTATATGAAGACAAGGTGAACGGTGGGGGGCATTAGTGGAGAGGTGGGGGCCTCTGCAGTGGAGCAACTGGGTATGCTCCAGGGGGGTGGGAAGTGTGCATGGAAAAGGGATGTATTGACAGAGTGTGTGGACCTGTGGGGGGGTGGAGATTATTGGTGGCAGAAGACCTGTGCTTCACAAATAGCCACAAAGAGGATTGGCCCCACCTTCCAAAGCCTGAAAGAATTGGGTGATCCCATGCCTGAGGCCAGCCCCACTCAGCTGCAATCCTAAGAGAGCTGACAACAGCCTTGCAGACTGAGGGCCACAGCAACTGTAAGCCCTTAAGCTTAGTAATCAGCTACACTGGCTACCTACTCAATTAACAGGAAAACTGCAACAAGAAAATGCTATTAGACCTTGTAGCCAATGGTCCAGGGATCCACAAACCTGACTTACAAACAGCCAGCCATAGAGGGAAAGACTAGATCCCTGGGTACCTGCAATAAGAACAACCCTGCCACAGCAGAAGCACACAAATGGCCCAAACAAGGGTCACTCTTGGATTATTTGGACTAATGATGAGAGGGAAGCACACTGCTGGGCCTCAAAAGGCATCTCTTATATAAGTCCACTTCTCCAAGATCAGGAGACATAGTTGACTTACCTAATACATAGATATAAGCACAGAGAAAGAGGCATAATGAGGAGGCAAAGGAATACATTCCAAGCAGGGGAACAGGACAAAATCCCAGAAAAAGAACTAAATGAAACTGAAATAATTATTCCACCTGAGGAAGAGTTCAAACAAAAACTCATAGGGATGCTCACTGATATTGAAAGAAGACTGAATGAACACAGTGAGAACATCAACAGAGATTTGGAAATTATAAAAAAATAACTAATCAGAAATGGAGAATATAATACTGGAAATGAAAAATTCAGCAGAGGGACTCAATGACAGAGCGGATGATACAGAAGAATGGAATAATGAACTGGGAGAAAGATTAGAGGAAATCACCCAAGCTGAACAGATAAAAAAAAAAAGAATTACACAGAATGAGAACAGCATAAGGGAACTTTGGGAAAATATCAAGCACACTAACATTCATATTATAGATGTCCCAGAAGGACAGGAGAGAGACAAAGGGGCAGAGAATCTTTGAAGAAATAATAGCTGAAAACTTTCCTAACCTAAGGAAGGAAACACACATCCAAGTACAGGAAGTACAGAGAGCATCAAACAAAATGAACACCAAGAGGCCCACACCAAGACACATTATAATTAAAGTGTCCAAAAGTAAAGACAAAGAGAAAATCCTAAAAGTGGCAAGAGAAAAGCAACAAGTGAAATACAAAGGAAAGCCCATAATTCTATCGACAGACTTCTCAGCTGAAACCATACCAGCTAGAAGAGAGTGGCATGACATATTTAAAGTTCTGAACGGAAAAAACATACAGCCAAGAATACTCTATGCAGCAAAGTTATCATTCAGAATGGAAGGGGAGATAAAGAGCTTCCCAGACATGCAAAAATTAACAGAGTTTAGGGGCTGGCCCCGTGGCTGAGTGGTTAAGTTTGTGCGCTCCGCTGCAGGCGGCCCAGTGTTTCGTCGGTTCGAATCCTGGGCGCGGACATGGCACTGCTCGTCAGACCACGCTGAGGCAGCGTCCCACATGCCACAACTAGAGGAACCCACAACGAAGAATACACAACTATGTACCGGGGGGCTTTGGGGAGAAAAAGGAAAAAAAAAAAATTAACAGAGTTTATCACCAAGAAACAAGTTCTACAAGAAATGCTGAAGGGATTCATTTAAGCGGGAAAGAGAAGACCACAAATAGGGATAAGAAAATTATCCAAAAAAAGACAGAAAAACTAGACAGCAACAACACTGGTAAAGCCAAAAATATGATACAGGTAGCAGATGAACCAGCTATGAAGATAATATGAATGTTAAAAGACAAAAGTACTAAAATTACCTATTCCAATGATAAGAGGGTAATGGATAGACACACACAAAATAAGAGATTAGATATGATTTTAAAAACATAAAATGTGGGAGGAGGTGATTAAAACAATAGACCTTTTATAAAGAAGTCAAGCTAAAGAGACTATCAACTCAATATAGCTTGATACACATGTAGAATAGTATATAGAAACCTCACGGTAATCACAAACCAGAAACCTATAATAAGTAAACAAATAAGTAAGAGGAAAGAAATCAGACATATTACTAAAGAAAGCCATCAAACCACAAGGGAAGAGAGCAAGAGAAGAAGAAAGGAATAGAGAAGACCTACTAAAACAACCAGAAAACAAAGTAACAAAATGGCAATAAATACATGTTTATCAAATAGCTACTTTAAAGGTCAATGGACAAAAGGCATAGTGTGGTCAACTGGATTAAAAAAAACAAGACCCGTGTAAGTGCTGCATACAAGAGACACACTTCAGAACGTAAAGACACTCACAAACTGAAAGTGAAAGGGTGGAAAAAAGATACTCCATACAAATGGCAAAGAAAAGAAAGTGGGCTGGTAATACTTATATGAGACAAAAGAGACTTTAAAGCAAAAACTGTATCAAGAAACAAAGAAGTGCACTACATAATGATAAAGGGAACAATCCAACAAGAGGATATAACACTTGTAAATATCTATGCACCCAACATAGGCACACCTAAATATATAAATCAATTATTAACAGACATAAAAGGAGAAATAGTAACACAATAATAGTAGAGACTTGAACAGTCCACTTACACCAATGGATAGATCATCCAAACAGAAGATCAATAAAAAAACATTGGCCTTAAACCACACATTAGACCAGATGGAGTTAGTAGATATATATAGAATATTCCATCCAAAAACCACAGAATACACATTCTTTTCAAACGCAAATGGAACATTCTCCAGGATTGGTCACTGATTAGGTCACAAAACAAGTCTCAACAAATTTAAGAAGATTTAAATAACACCAAACATCTTTTCCCACAGCAAAGGTATGAAACTAGAAGTCAAATACAGGAAGAAAATCGGAAAACCCACAAAAAAGTGGAGACTAAACAAAATGCTACTGAACAATGATTGGGTCAATGAAGAAATAACAGGAGAAATAAAAAATACCAGCAGACAAATAAAAATGGAAACACGACATGAGGAAATTATGGGATACAGCAAAAGCAGCTCTAAGAGGGAAGTTTACAGCAATTCAGGCCTAACGCAACAAAGAATAAAAATCCTAAATAAACAATCTAACAGTGCACCTGAAGGAACTGGAAAAAAAGAGAACAAAAAAAAAAAAATCCCCAAATCAGCAGAAGGAAGGCAATAGTAAAAATCAAGCAGAAATAAACAAAATAGAGACTAAAAATAGAACAGAAAAACTCAATGAAGCTAAGAGCTGGTTCTTTGAAAAGATAAACAAAATTGACAAACCTCTAGCTAAATTCACCAAGAAAAAAAGAAAGAAGGCTCAAATAAATAAAATCAGAAATGAAAGATGAGAAATTACAACTGACACCTCAGAAATACAAAAGATTATAAGAGAATACTATGAAAAGCTGTAGATCAAAAAATTAGCAGATAATCTAGAAGAAATGGATAAATTCGTAGAATCAGACAACCTTCCAAAACTGAGTCAAGAAGAAGTAGACAATTTGAATAGACCAATCACCAGTAAGGAGATCAAAACACTAATAAAAACCTCTCAAAAAATAAAAGTCCAGGACCAGATGGCTTCCCTGGTGAATTCTACTAAACCTTCAAAGAAGACTTAACACCTATCCTTCTCAAACTGTTCCAAAAAATTGAAGAGGAGGGGAGGCTTCCTAACTCATTCTACAAAGCCAACATTATCCTGATACCGAAACCAGACAATGACAATACAATAAAAGAAAATTACAGGCCAATATCACTGATGAATATTGATGCAAGAGTCCTCAACAAAATACTAACAAATCAAATACAACAATACATTTAAAAGATCATACATCATGATTAAGTGGTTTTATTCCAGGGATGCAGAGATGTTTCAACATCCACAAATCAATCAATGTAATACACCACAATAACAGACTGAATAAAAAGCACATGATCTTCTCAATCATTGCAGAGAAAGCATTTTAGAAGATACAACATCAATTTATGATAAAAGCTCTAAATAAAATGGGTGTAGGGGCTGGCCTGGTGGTGCAGCAGTTAAGTTTGCACGTTCCACTTCTCTGCGGCCTGTGGTTTGCTGGTTAGGATCCAGGGTGCAGACATGGCACTGCATGGCACGCCATGATGTGGTAGGCATCCCACATATAAAGTAGAGGAAGATGGGTGTGATGTTAGCTCAGGGCCAGGCTTCCTCAGCAAAAAGAGGAGGACTGGCAGTAGGTAGCTCAGGGCTAATCTTCCTCAAAAACAAGATGAGTATAGAAGGAAAACATCTCAACATAATAAAGGCCACATATGACAAACCCACAGCTAATATCCTTCTCAATGGATAAAAACAGAAACAAGAACCAGACAAGTAGGCCCACTTTCACCACTCATTTAATGTAGTATTGGAAGTCCTAGCCAGAGCAATCAGACAATAAAAAGAAATAAAAGGGATCCAAATTGGAAAAGAAGAAGTGAAGCTGTCACTATTTGCAGATGATATGATTTTGTGTAAAGAAAACCCTAAATAATCCACTAAAAAAACTTTTAGAAATATTAAATGAATACAGTCAAGTTGCAGGATACAAAATCAACATATAAAAATCAGTTGCATTTCTATACACTAACAACAAAGTGGCAGAAATAGATATTGAGAATACAATCACATTTACAAAAAGAATAAAACACCTATGAATATACTTAACCAAAGAGGTGAAAGATCTGTACATCAAAAACTATAGAACATTGTTGAAAGTAACTGAAGAAGACACGAAGAAATGGAAACATATTCCATGATCTTGGATTGGAAGAATTAACATAATTATAATGTCCATACCTCCTGAAGCAATCTACAGATTCAACACACTCCCTATAAAAGTTCCAACTACATTTTTCTCAGAAATAGAACCCACAAATTTATATGGAACAACAGAAGATCCCCGAATAGCCAAAGGAATTCTGAGGAAAAAGAACAAACCTGGAGATACCACACTTCCTGATTTCAAAATATACTATAAAGCTATAATAACCAAAACAACATGGGACCTGCACAAAAACAGACACAGAGATCAATGGAACAGACTCAAGAGCCCAGAAATAAACCCACACATTGATGGACAGCTAATTTTTGACACAGGAACCAAGAGCATAGAATGGAGAAAGGAGAGTCCCTGAAATAAATGGAGTTCAGAAAAGTAGACAGCCACATGCAAAAGAATGAAAGTAGACCATTATCTTACACCATACACAAAAATCAACTCCAAATGGATTAAAGACTTGAATGTAACACCTGAAACCATGAAACTTCTAGAAGAAAACATAGGCAGTATGCTCTTTGACATCAGTCCTAGCAGCATATTTTCAAGAATCCTGTCTGACTGGGCAAGGGAAACAAAAGAATAAATAAACAAATGGGACTACATCAAGCTAAAAAGCTTCTGCACAGCAAAGGAAGCCATAAAAAAATGAAAAAAATCCTACAATTGGGAGAAGATATTTTCAAACCATATATCAGATAAGGGGCTAATATCCAAAATATAGAAAGAACTCATACAGCTCAACAACAACAAAACCAACAACCCAATTAAAAAATGGGCAAAATATCTGAACAGAGATTTCTCCAAAAAGATATACGGATGGGCAACAGGCACATAAAAAGAGGTTCAACATCATTAACTATCAGGGAAATGTAAGTCAAAACTACAATGAGATATCACCTCATTCCGGTCAGAATGGTTATAACTAGCAAGACAGGAAACAAGTGTTGGAGGGGATGTGTAGAGAAGGGAATCCTCATACACTGCTAGTGGGAGTGCAAACTGGTGCAGCCACTATGGGAAACAGTATGGAGTCTCCTCAGAAAATTAAGAATAGATTTACCATGTGATCCAGCTATCCCACTGCTGGGTATTCATCCAAAGAACTTGAAAACACGAATGCATAAAGATACATGCACCCCTAGGTTCATCACAGGCTTATTGACAATAGCCAAGACTTGGAAGCAACCTGGGTGCCCATCAAGGGATGAATGGATAAAGAAGATGTGCTATATACACACAATGGAATACTACTCAGCCATAAGAAATGATGAAATCTGGCCATTTTTGACAACATGGATGGACCTTGAGGGTATTATGCTAAGTGAAATAAGTCAGAGGGAGAAAGGCAAATACAATATGATCTCACTCATAAGCAGAAGATAAAAACAACGACAAACAAACACATAGCAGCAGAGATTGGATTGGTAGTTACCAGAGGGGAAGGAAAGAGGGGGAGGGCAAAAGGTGTGATTAGGCACAAATGAGTGGGGGTGGATTGTAATTAGTCTTTGGGTGGTTAATCTGATGTAATCTACACAGAATTCAAAATACATTATGAAGTACACCTGAAAAAAATAAGTAATCAAAAAAATAAATACATAAAAGTCTTTTGGTGGATTCTTTAGAGTTTCCTATATGTAAAATCGTGTCATCTGCAAAGAGTGACAGCTTAACTTCTTCCTTTCCAACTTGGATCTCTTTTTCTTTTTCTTGCCTGATTGCTCTGGCTAGGACTTCCAACACTATGTTAAATAAGAGTTATTAAATTGGGCATCCTTGTCTTCATATTCTCATTGGGATAGTTACAGTTTTTCTCCATTGAAAATTATATTAGCTGTGGGTTTGTCATATATTGCCTTTATTATGTTGAGACACTTTCCTTCTATACCCATTTTATTCAGAGTTTTTCTCATAAATGGATGCTGTATCTTGTTAAATGCTTTCTCTGCATCTATTGAGATGATCATGTGATTTTTTATTATTATTATTTTGAGTTAATGATAGGTTACAATCTTGTGAAATTTCAGTTGTACATTGCTGTCTGTCAGTCGTGTTGTAGGTGCACCCCTTCACCCTTTGTGCCCACCCCCCACCCCACCATTCCTCTGGTAGCCACTAATCTGTTCTCTTTGTCCACATGTTTAAATTCCTCATATGAGTGGAGTCATACAGAGATTGTCATTCTCTATCTGGCTTATTTCACTTAACATAATTCCCTCAAGGTCCATCCATGTTGTTGCAAATGGGACGATTTTGTTCTTTTTTGTGGCTGAGTAGTATTCCATTGCATATATATATACCACCTCTTCCTTATCCAATCATCTGTTCATGGGCACTTAGGTTGCTTTCACGAATTGGCTATTGTAAATAATGCTGCAATGAACATAGAGGTGCATGGGACTTTTGGAATTACTGACTTCAAGCTCTTTGGATAGATACCCAGTAATGGGATAACTGGATCATATGGTAATTCCATTTTCAATTTTTTGAGGAATCTCTATATTGTTTTCCATAGTGGCTGCACCAGTTTGCATTCCCACCAGCAGTGTATGAGAGTTCCTTTTTCTCCACAACCTCTCCAACATTTGTTACTATTTGTTTTAGTTATTTTTGTCATTCTAATGGGTGTAAGGTGATACCTTAGTGTGGTTTTGATTTGCAGTTCCCTGATGATCAGTGATGATGAACATCTTTTCACGTGCCTATTAGCCATCTGTATATCTTCTTTGGAGAAATGTCTGTTCATGTCTCCTGCCCATTTTTTGATAGGGTTGTTTGATTTTTTGTTGTTGCGTTGTGTGAGTTCTTTATGTATTATGGATATTAAACTTTGGCCAGATGTATTACTTGCAAATATTTTTTCCCAATTAGTGGGTTGTGTTTTTGGTTCAATCCTGTTTTCCTTTGCCTTGAAGAAGGTCTTTATTCTGATGAAGTCCCATTTGTTTATTCTTTCTATTGTTTCCTTCATCTGAGAAGACATGGTGTCCGAAAAGATCCTTTCAATACTGAAGTCAAAGAGTGTACTGCCTACATTTTCTTCTAAAAGCCTTATGGTTTCAGGTCTCAGCTTTAGGTCTTTGATCTATTTTGAGTTTATTTTGGTGAATGGTAAAAAAGAATGGTCAATTTTTCATTCTTTTACATGTGGCTTTCCAGTTTTCCAAGCACCATTTGCTGAAGAGACTTTCTTTCCTCCATTGTATGCCCTCAGCTCCTTTGTCGAAGATTAGCTGTCCATAGATGTGTGGTTTTATTTTTGGGCTTTCAACTCTGTTCCATTGATCTGTGCACCTGTTTTTGTACCAGTACCATGCTGCTTTGATTACTGTGGCTTTGTAGTATGTTTTGAAGTCAAGGATTGTGATCCCTCCAGCTGTGTTTTTTTTTTTCCTCAGGATTGCTTTAGCAATTCGGGGTCTTTTGCTACCCCATATGAATTTTAGGATTCTTTGTTCTACTTCTGTAATGAATGTCTTTGGGATTCTGATTGGGATGGTGTTGAATCTGTAGATTGCTTTAGGTAGAATGGACATTTTAACTATGTTTATTCTTCCAATCCATGTACATGGAATGTCTTTCCATCTCTTTATGTCATCATCCATTTCTTTCAGAAAAGCCTTGTAATTTTCGTTGTATAAGTCTTTCACTTCCTGAGTTAAATTCACCCCGAGGTATTTTATTCTTTTTGTTGTGATTGTGAATGGTATTGTGTTCTTGAGTTCTTTTTCTGTTAGTTCATTAGTAGAGCATAGAAATGCTACTGATTTATGCAAATTGATTTTATACCCTGCAACTTTGCTGTAGTTGTTGATTACTTCTAAAAGTTTTCCAATGGATTCTTTGGGGTTTTCTATATATAAGATCATGTCGTCTGCAAACAGCGAGAGTTTCACTTTTTCCCTGCCTATTTGGATTCCTTTTATTCCTTTTTCCTGCCAAATTGCTCTGGCCAAAACCTCCAGTACTATGTTAACTAAGAGTGATGAGAGATGGCATCCTTGTCTCGTTCCTGTTTTCAGGGGAATGGAGCTCAGTTTTTGCCCATTGAATATGATGTTGGCTATGGGTTTGTCATCTATGGCCTTTAGTATGTTGAGGTTGTTCCCTTCTATCCCCATTTTCTTCAGAATTTTTATCATAAATGGCTGTTGCATCTTGTCAAATGCTTTCTCTGCATCTATTGAGATGACCATGTGGTTTTTATTCCTCAGTTTGTTGATGTGGTGTATCACGTTGATTGATTTGTGGATGTTTAACCATCACTGTGTCCCTGGTATGAATTCCACTTGAGACGATCGTGTGATTTTTATTCTTCATTTTATTATTGTGGCATATCACATTGATTGACTTGCAAATGTTGAACCACCCATGCATCCCTGGAATAAATCCCCCTTGATCATGGTTTATGATCTTTTTAACATATTGTTGTATTTGATTTGTTAGTATCTTGTTGAATATTTTTGCGTGTATATTCATCAGTGATATTGGCCTATAATTTTCCTCCTTTGTGTTTTCCTTGTCTGGTTTTGGTATCCTGGTATTGCTCATCTCATAGAATTAGTTAGGAAGTGTTCGATATTCTTCAATTTTTTGGCATAGCTTGAGAAGGAGAAGCATTAAATCTTCTTTGAATGTGTCATAGAATTCTCCAGAGAAGTCATCAGATCCTGGGCTTTTGTTTTCTGGGAGATTTGGATTACTGTTTCAATCTCCTTGATTGTGAGTGGTGTATTCAGATTCTCTATCTCTTCTTGATTTAGTTTGGTCAGGTTGTATTGGACAAAAAATTTATCCATTTCTTCTAGGTTATTCAATTTGCTGGCATATAGTTTTTCATAGTATTCTTTATAATCTTTTGTATTTCTGTGGTTTCCATCATAATTTCTCCTCTTTCGTTTTTAATTTTATCTGAGCCATCCTCTCGTCTTTTCTTAGTGAGTCTGGATAAGGTTTTGTCAATTTTATTTATCCTTTCAAAGAACCAGCTCTTAGTTTTATTGATCCTTTCTAATTTTTTTCGCTTCTATTTCATTTATTTCTGCTCTAATTTTTATTATTTCCCTCCTTATGCTGACTTTGGGCTTGTTTGTTCTTTTTCTAATTATGTTAGGTGTATGTTAAGATTACTTATTTGAGACTTTTCTTGTTTGTTGAGGTAGGCTTGTATTGCTATATATTTCCCTCTTAGAACTGCTTTTGCTGCATCCCATAAGAGTTGATATGTTGTGTTTTCATTTTCATTTGTCTCCAGGTATTTTTTTATTTCTCCCTTGATTTCTTTATTTATCCAATGGATATTTGGTATTATATTGTTTAGTCTCCACATATTTGTGCCTTTCCCAGCTTTTTTTTTTTTTTAGTTGATTTCCAGTTTCATGCCACTATGGTCAGAAAAAGATGCTTGATATTATTTTACTCTTCTTAAATTTATTTAGGCTTGCCTTGTTTCCAAACATATGGCTTATCTTTGAGAGTGTTCCATGTGCACTTGAGAAAAATATTTATTCTGTTGTTTTTGGATGGAACATTCTATATATCTATTCAGTTTATCTGGTCTAGTGTTTCATTTAAGGCCACAGTTTCCTTGTTGACTTTCTGTTTGAATGATCTATCCATTGATGTAAGTGGGGTGTTGAGGTCCCCTACTATTATTTTATTGCTGTCAGTTTCTCCCTTTAGGTCTGTTATAGTTGCTTTGTATACTTTGGTGCTCCTGTGTCAGGTGCATATATATTAATAAGCATTATGTCTTGGTGACATGTCCCTTTTATCATTTTATAATGCCCCTATAGGCTCTCATTGTGCCTTTTATCTTAAAGTCTGCTTTGTCTGATATAAGTACAGCAACACTGGTCTTCTTTTTCTTGCCGTTTGCATGGAGTATCATCTTCCATCCCTTCACTCTGAACAAATGTTTGTCTTTAAAGCTGAGATGGGCCTTCCTGTAGGCAGCATATTCTTGGGTCTTGTTTTTTAATCCATCCAGCCACTCTGTGGTTTTTCATTGGAGAATTCAACCCATTTACATTTAGATTGACTATTAATATATGAGGGCTCAATAATGCCATTTTGTCTCTTGTTTTCCAGGTGTTCTATATGTCCATTTTTTCTTTTCCCTTGTATTTCTGACTGCCATTTCAATTTGGTGGTTTTATGGAATGGTTTTCTCTTTATTTATGATTTGTGGCTCCACTTTTATTTTGTTGTTTAGTGGTTACTGTGAGGTTTGTACAAAAGGTCTCATATGAGATGGTCCATTTTGTGATAGTCTCTTATCTCCATTAACCTAAGCAGGTTCCATCCCTTTCTTCTTCCCCTTCTGAGTTATTGTTGTCACAAATTATTATTTTCTGTGTTGTTAGTTTGTGACTAAATTGAATTGTGTAGATTTTTTTATGCTTTCCTTTTATTTATCTTTTATGTTATAATTGTTCACTATCCTGATATAAAGCTGCGATTTCTGATTCTGCCTATTTATCGCCTTGCTCAAGGTTTTGTAAACCTTTGCTTTTAAGTTTCAGATAGGAAGGATCATTTCAACATTTCTTGTAAGGCAGGCCTCGTGGTGATGAACTCCTTCAGCTTGTGTTTATCTGGGAAACCTTTTTCTTCTCCATTGCATCTGAAGGATAGTTTCATTGGATAGAGTATTCTTGGCTGAAAGTTTTCATCTTTCACGTTCTGAATATATCATTCCATTCTCTGCTACCCTGTATGTTTTCTGCCCAGAAATCTTCTGAAAGCCTGATGGGGTACCTCTCTAGGTTATTTTCTTCTTCCTTTTTACCCTTACTATTTTTTCTTTGTCATTGACTTTTGCCAGCTTTACCATTATGTGCCTTAGAGAAGATCTTTTTACATTGGTGTAATTAGGAATTCTATTGGCTTTGTGTACTTGTAAGTCCAGTCCTTTCCCCAGGTTTGGGGAGTTCTCAGCTATTATTTCTTTGAACAAGCTCTCTGCTCCTTTCTCCCCCTCTTCTCCCTCTGAAATACCTATAATCCTTATGCTACTTTCCCAAATTGAGTGGGCTATTTCTTGAAGAATTCATTCATTTTTAAACATGAGTTCTCTCTCCTCCTGCACATGAAGCATTTCTAAATTTCTATCTTCTAGGTTACTTATGCTCTCCTCCATAACATCAGCTCTACTTTTTATGGTTTCTATATTATTTTTTATCTCATTGATTGTGATCTTCATATCCAGAAATTCTGTATAGTTCCTTTTAAGGGCTTCAATCTATTTGGTGAAGTTTTCCATCTGCTCATTAACTTTACTCCTGAGTTCATTGAACTATCTGAGTTTTCTTCTAACTTGTTGAATTTCTTTATAACAACTCTTTTGAATTCTCAGTCTTTTACATTGTAAATTTCCATGACTTCAGAATTGGTTTCTGGAGACTTGTCCTCTTCCTTATGCCAAGAAGTGTCACTGTAGTTCTTCATGGTGCCTGATGAATTGATCCTTTCCCATTGCATTTGTGGTAGTATCAGGTCACAGATTCCATTTTTCCCTACTGGCCAGGGGACAGGACCTATGTTTTCTCTTCCCGCCCCATCTGTTCGAAGTTGTTTTGCTAGGGTTGCTCTGCATTTTCGTGGGCTGGTCACAGCCACTTGGTGGGTGCATATGAGCACACACAGGTGGGGTAACTGTTCTCAGCAGAGGACTGGATGAACTGTTATGCTAGGCAGGAGGGGTGCTTTCTTTCACATGGGCCTGTGCTGTGTGCTCACGGGTGGTTGGGCTGAGCTTCTGTGCTTGGTGGGTGAGGACCCTTCATGGGGGCCACCGCCCCTCAGTGGGGAATGTTCCCATGGGCAGGGCTGCTGTGGCACAGTGGGAGCTCCTGTGGGCCAGGCTACCACCCCAAAAGCATTCACGTGCAGGCCAGTCTACCCCCACTTCCTCTTATAGTGGTGCTAGCTACTGTGTTTCATTTCTCCTGCTATCTTTGGGCTTAGTTTATTCTTCTTGTCCCATTCCTCAAGTTGTAATGTTGAATTGTTTATTTAAGATCTTTCTTTTTTCATAATGTAGATGTTTATCATTATAAACTTCCTTAGAACTATTTTTGCCTCAACCCATATGTTTTGGTATGTTGCATTTCCAGTTTTGTTTGTTCCTCCCAATTTTTGTATTTCTCTTTTGATTTTTCTTGATAAATTAGTCATTCAAGATTGTGTTTTGTAATTTATATTTGTGAATTTTCTGTGATTGATTTCTGATTATGTTCCATTGTGGTTGGAATAGATGCTTGGTATGATTTAAATCTTCTTAATTTTGTCAAGACTTGTTTTATAACATAACATATGATCTGTCCTAGAGAATGTTCTCTGTGCACTTGAGAAGAATGTCTATTTTGCAAGTGTTGGATGGATTGTTCTTTCTATGTCTGTTAGATCCATTTGCTCTAAATTATATTTAAAGTTCAATGTTTCTTTATTGATTTTCTATGTGAATGATATATTCATTAGTCACAGTAGGGTATTGGCATCAAGTACTATGATCACATTGCTATCTATTTCTTCCTTCAGGTTGGTTAACATTTGCTTTATATATTTAGGTGCTCCAATATTGGGTGCATATATGTTTACAGTTATTATATCTTCTTGATGAATTGACCCCTTTATCTCTGTATAATGACCTGCTTCATCTCATGAGAGTTTTTGACACAAAGTCTCTTTTTTCTGATATAAATAAAGCTACCTCTGTTCTCTTTTGGTTTCCCTTGGCGTGGAATATCTTTTTCCATCCCTTCACGTGCAGCTATGTTTCCTTAAAGCTGAGGTGAATCTCTTGTAAGTAGCTTATAATTGGGTCTTGGGTTTTTGGTTTTTTTTAATCCATTTACCACCCTATATCTTTTTACTGGAAAATTTAATCCATTTACATTTAAAGTTATTAGTGATAGGTAAAGACTTACTATTGCCATTTTGTTAATTTTTTTCTAGGTGTTTTGTAGATCCTTTGTCCTTTCTTCCTCTCTTGCTGTCTTCCTTTTTTATGTGTAACTTTTTCATAGTTTTATGCTTTGATTCCTTTATCTTTTGTGTATCTACTATCAGTTTTTCTTTTGTGGTTACCTTGAGTCTTACATGAAACTTCTGATAGTTACAAAAGTCTGCTGTAAGCTAATAAAAACTTAACTTTGCCCACAAACAAGAGCTCAACACTTTTACTACTCCCTACATGTTGGTTTTTGGTGTTATTATTTATACCTTTTAATATGTGTCTCAACAAATTCTTGTAGCTATAGTTATTTTTAATACTCTGTCTTTTAACTTTTATACTAGAGCTAAGTGGCTTATACACCATCATTACAATATTAAATTATGAATTTGAGTATAAACATACATTTAGGTTTTTATACTTTTATAAAATTATTGATTTTATACGTTTGTATGTTTTCATTTTAGTAATTAGTGTCATTTATTTCAGCTTGAAGAACTCCTTTAAGCATTTATTCTAAGGTGGATCTAGTGATGATGAAAACCAACAGATTTTATTTACCTGGGGAAATGTTTATCTCTCCTTCATTTCTGAAGGTCAGCTTTGCTGCATATAAGTATTCCTGGTTGGATTTTTTTTATTTCAGTAATTTGAATATATCATCCCACTGTCTCCTGGCCTGCAAGTCTTCTGCTGAGAATTCTGCTGATAACATTATGGGGTTTCCTTGTATATGATAAGCTTCTTTTCTCTTGTTGCTTTCAAAATTCTCTCTTTGAATTTGATTTTTTACAGTTTGATTATAATGTGTCAGTGAACACCTCTTTGAGTTTAGTTCATTTGGGGTTTTATGAGTTTCATTTACATGAATGTCCACATCTTTCTACAGATTTGGGAAGTTTTCAGCCATAACTTCTTTAAATAAGCTTTGTGCCCATTTCACTATCTTTTCTCTTCCTTCTGGTGCTCCCATCATGCTTAAATTGTTCAACTTGATGCCCCTTCATGTAGGCTTTCTTCACTCTTTTTTTGTTCTTTTTTTCCTCTGACTGGATAATTTCAAGTGACCTGTCTTCTAGTTCACTGCTTCTTATTTTTCTTGATCAAGTCTGATGTTGATGCATTCCATTGCATTATTTTTTTTATTTCATTCATTGTATTCTTCAGTCCAGAATTTCTGTTTGGTTCTTTTTAATGATTTCTATCTCTTTTGAATTTATAATTTGTTAGTGTATTGTTTTCCCTGATTCTGTTGTGGTGTCCATCTTTGGTCACTTGCAGCTCACTAAGCTTCCTTAAAACAATTGTTTTGAAGTCTTTTCAGGCAATTCATAGATCTTCATTTCTGTGAAGTTTGTTACTGAAAAATTATGTGTTCCTTTGTTTTCTTGATTTTTTCATGTTCCTTGAAGTCTTGAATTGCTGCCTTCACATTTGAAGAAGAAGTCACACTTCCATTCTTAGCTGACTGGCTTTGGGAGAGAAATGCTCCACTGGGCAGCCCTGCTAGAAATTCTTAGGCTTTCTTAGACTTTCACTATGGATGCTGTCTTTCCATACTTCTTGTTCCCTCTTGGAGTTGGGGGGAATTCTTAAGATGGTATGCCTTCTTTGGATCCTGCAATGCCAGGCCAGGTGCTGAGAGCCTCTCATTTGCTGCCCCTAGGGCTGTTTCCAAACATGTTCAAGTTTGTATGTTTTCCCCCAAATCCAAAGAAACAGGCCATTTTTCTGTTCTGATCCACTAGCCATCTGCAAAAGCTTGCACTTGCCATCCAGAGGGGCAGTGGGGAGCCAGTCTGTAGGGTTGTATGTGGACGAGGTACATGGGGTGCTGAGACTGCTTGTGGGCTAGTTAGGGGGTCGATAGGTTAAGGTGCCCAAGAGGCTCATGGGCAAGTTTCCTGATAGAGTCTGCAAAGCCTATTAATTAAAAATTTAACTAAATTAATTAATTAAAATTAAAATGTTAATTAATTAACATAACTAATTAATTAATTTAAAAATTAATAGATTCTGCATCCCTTTGATGAGTTTCAAGCACTGGCTGCTGTTCTCCCAGCCTCTACCAGCCCCTCAGTCATGCAGATCACTTCAGTACTCTGGGTGGAGTAAGAGAGAAGTTAGCCTCTTTGAAAGTGTCCTGAAAAAGTGCAGAATCTGGGCCCTCGCTCACTATACTCACTATTTCTCCCATGGAAGAAATTACAGTCTCTCTTGACATTGAATTGTGCTTCCTTGGGGGAGGGTTGATGTACACAATGTGAAATTGCTATTACCCTCTTCAATATGTCTAGTCTCAGATTTTACACTCTAAAGCTATGATGGAATGTCTCTGGTGGACTTCTGGACTCCCATAAAGGTACTCTTGCTAGTGGGTGATTGTCCAAATTGATGTTCTGGGGGAGGATAACAGTAGACAATTCCTATTCCACCATCTTGCTGATGTTACTCTCCTACATGACTCTCTTAAAAATAAGTTTTCAACATGTAATAGTAAACAGTGCAGTACATGCAAGGCACAATTCTGTACACAGAGTTTCACACACATGCAACTATAATCAGTAACACAGGCACCTAGCTGTTTAAACAGTGTTTCAGTATATTTCACTGATCAAAATTGTACAAGCGAACATACACTAAAAGAGTAAACATACAAACATACAGCTAAGCACAATTTTTAATTCTATAAAAATAATACACACCTTAGTTTGCTTAAACACAGGTTCGCTATATATCCCTAAAGTAGTAAGTAACACAACAAATTGTATAAATTAACTATGTGCAGTTTCTTGTATATCAGTTATAGCTTAATAAATCTAGAGTGAAATAAAATATGAAGTACACCCCATATTAATACAGTATTTCACTAATATATCATGATATTCTGTACCACATGAAAAGGGTCAAGTTGACAGAGTCAGAGTGAGGATCAGTTTCATGACCAGGTATGGCTCAGAGACACTGTCAGGTGTTACACTCAGGGTATGTCAGCGTTCTGAGGATCAGGATTACAATGATTTGGAGTGAGGTTTAGATTCAAGGTCAATGTAGGGGTCAGAGTCAGGGTCATGGAGATGTTAGGGTAAGGTTCAAGGTGATTGTGGTTGTCAAGGATAGGGTCAGAATCAGTTGATGGTTAGGCTTAGGGTGTGGGTCAGATTCAAGGTGAATGTCACAATAAGGATTAGAGTCAGCATTAGACTCAAAATCAGTGTCATGGTGAGTATCAGGATGAGGGTTAGGTAAAGTTTCAAGTTCTGAGTTAGAGTCAGGCAGAAGGGGGTCCTTGGTGAGGGCCAGGATGAGTGTAAGTTTGAGTTCATGGGTCAGGTTCAGGGTTTGATTCAGTGTCTGTGTCAGAGTGAGTATCAAGGTGAGAATCATAAAAACACCAGGGCCAGGGTAAGGATTCAGGTCAGATTTGGGTGGAGTAAGTGTAAATTCTGATTATAGGAATATTATCCTGGGTTATCAAGGTGGGCTCAATCTAATCACATGTATCCTCAAAATCAGATAAACTTTTCTGGCTGTAGTCAAAGGGAAATGTGACTATGGAGGAGGGATCCAAGAGATGCAACACTGCCGGCTTTGAAGATTAAGGGAAAAGGCCACAAGCCAAGGAATGTGGTGGCCTCTAGAAGTTATGTCAAGGAAATAGATTCTCCCCTAGAGCCCTAGAAAGGAATGCAACCCTGCTGACAACTTGATTTCCGCCAGCGTGTCAGACTTCTAACCTACAAACTATAAGATAATAAATTTGCATTGTTGAAATCCACTAAGTTAAGGTAATTTGTTGTGGAAGCAAATAGAAAACAAACGCAGTCAGGATCAAGTTGAATGTTAGGTTTACATCAGTGTGAGTATCAGGATGAAAGTCAGTTATATTCAAGATTGGAGTCAGGTTTTGGATCAGTATCAGGGTCAGGGTGAGGGTGAGATTTAGATTACTGTCAGGGTTAGAGAAAATGTGATGGTCAGGGTGAATTTTATGGTGAAGCTCAGGGTCAGGGTCAGTGTGAAAGTGAAGATGAGGTTCAGGGTCAGAGTCAGAGTCAGTGTGGGAGAGATGATGAGGGTCAGGGAGAGGGACAGGGTCAGGGTGAGTGTCAGCCTCAGGGTCATGGTCAGAGTTCACAGAAAAATCAGTATCAGGTGAATATTAGAGTCAAAGATAAGGTAGAGTGTCAGGGTCACATTAAGGGTAAGAGTCTATTTGGGGGGTCACAGGAAATGTTAGGGATAGGCACAATATGAGTGTCAGAGACAAGTTCAGGAAGAATATCAGATCAGTGTCAAGTTTATGGAGAGTTAGAGAATCAGTGTCAAGTTTAAGGTGACTGTCATGGTCAGGTTAAAAGTGAGAGCTAATGTGAGTATCAGATTGAGGGCCAGGTTTAGAGTTAGGGTAAGGGTCAAGGTGATGATCAAGATCTGGGTTAACATAATGTTGGGGGTGAGGGTCAGGGTCAGGATGAAGGTCAGAGTGAGGATTTGTTACAGGGTCAGTGTTAAGTTCAGGTCAGGATCATGGTGAGTTTAAGTCATAGTGGTCATGAGAGTCAGTGTCAGAGTGAATGTCAAGGACAGAGTGCAGATGAGCATGAAGCCCATAAACAGGGTCACAGTAGATGTGATTTCAGAGACAGTGTCATAATGAGTGTCAGGGTCATGGTCAAAAATCAAGGTCAGGGTCAAAGTCAGGTGAAAGTCAAGGAGGATCAGGGTCTCAGTGAAGGTAGTATTAAGAGTAAGGGTAAGTGTCAAGGAGAAGGTCACCATCAGGGTCAGTTCAAGGGTTAAGGTCAGGATCAGGGTAAGAGGCTCAGTGAAGAGGTAGGGTCATGTTAAGTGTGGGAGTCAGGGTTAGGTAGAAGGAATGGTAAGTCTCAGGATCAGGGATAGAGTGAGGATCTAGGCAAGGGCCAGTGTGATCATCAGGGACAAGGCTGGGTTCTGAGTGAGGCTTCTGGATAAATTCAGGTGGGGGTCAGAGTCATTGAGCATCAACCTCATGATCAGGATGGGTGTCACAGTCATGTGAGGGTGAGGTCCATGGTTCTTTAGTGTCACAGTCATGTTGAGGGGTCAGATAAGTTTCAAGGTAAGGGTGAGGGTCAGGTGAGGCAAGTGTTAAAAACTAAGAAAGTTCATGACCATGACCTTAACTAACATTTGTTAACTACGTTTTTTTCCCCTAGAAAGTGCAAATTGATCTATTTACTCCTAGCAGAGAAGAGAGGGGGTGAGGTAACCTAGGTGTTATGGGAAAACCATTCAGTAAGACACGAACTAGCACCAGGTCACAGTCCACCTGAGCTTAAATTCCCCAGTGAGAAAGCCACAGATTCAGACAGGTTCCCTAACTAGGAGTTTCCTTATGGGATGATGAAAATGCTTTGGAACTAGAAGTGGTAATAGTTATACTACATTGTGAATATACTAAATGCCAATGAATCCTACATTTTATTTTTTAAAATTATTTTATTGAGGTCACGTTGGTTTATAAGGTGTAAATTTCAGGTTTACATCATATTTCAGTTTCTGGATAGGCTGCATTCTGTTCACTACCCAAAAGTCTAGTTACCATCTGTCACCATACATATGTACCCCTTTACTCCTTTTGCCCTCCCCCATACTCTCTTCCCCACTGGTAACCACCAATATATTCTTATACGTGTGTTTTGTTGTTTATCTTTCACATGGGAGTGAAATCAAACAGTATTTGTCTTTGTCTGACTTATTTCACTTAGCATAGTGCCCTCAAAGTCCATCCATGTGGTCGCAAATGGCATGATTTCAACTTTTTTTTTAATAACTGAGTAGTATTCCATTGTATATATGTATCACATCTTAAATTATCCATTCATTCATTGTTAGGCACCTGAGTTGCTTCCAAGTCTTGGCTATTGTGAATAATGCTGCAACGAACATAGGGGTGCATATAACTTTTCAAATTAACGCTTTTGTATTCTTTGGATAATTACCCAGAAGTGGAATAGCTGGATCACATGGTATTTCTATTTTTAATTCTTTGAGAAATCTCCATACTGCTATTCATAGTTGCTGTACCAGTTTGTATTCTGATGAGCAGTCTTTGAGGGTCCCCTTTTCTCCACATCATCTCCAACACTTGTTATTTCTTGTCTTTTTTATAATAGCCATTCTTTCTGGTGTGAGGTGATATCTCATTGTAGTTTTGATTTGCATTTCCCTAACAATGAGTGATATTGAACATCTTTTCACATTTTTGTTGGTCATCTGTATATCTTCTTTGGAAAAATGTCTGTTCATATCCTCTGTCCGTGTTTGATGGTTGTTAATTTTTTTGTTGTTGAATTGTATGAGTTATGTATTTTGGAAGTTAACCCCTTATTGGGTATATGATTTGAAAATATTTTCTCCCACTTGGTGGGTTGCCTTTTCATTTTGTGAATGGTTACCTTTACTGTGCAGAAGCTTTTTAGTCTGATGTGGTCCCATTTGTTTATTTTTTTCTTTTGTTTTCCTTGCCTGAGTAGACATGGTATTGGAAAAGATACTGTTAAGACCATTGTCAAAGAGCATACTGTCTATGCTTTATTCTAGTACTTTTATGGTTTAAGGTCTTATATTCAAGTCTTTAATCCATTTTGAGTTAATTTTTGTGTATGGTATACGATAATGGTCTACTTTCATTTTTTTGCATGTGGCTCTCTAGTTTTCCCAAGACTGCTTATTGAAAAGATTTTCATTTCTCCTTTGTATGTTCTTGGCTCCTCTGTCAAATATTAGCTGTCCAGAGATGTGTGGTTTTATTTCTGGGCTCTCAATTCTGTTCCACTGATCTGTGTGTCTGTTTTTGTACCAGCACCATGCTGGTTTTTTTTTTTTTTTTTTTGGAGGACAACTAGCCCTGAGCTAACTGCTGCCAATCCTCTCCTTTTCACTGAGGAAGACTGACCCTGAGCTAACATCCACGCCCATCTTCCTCTGTACCATGCTGTTTTGATTACTATAGCTTTGTAGTATATTTTAAATTCAGGGAATGTGATACGTCCAGATTTCTTCATTTTCTCAGGATTGCTTTCGCTATTCAGTGTCTTTTGTTGTTCCATATAAATGTTAGGATTCTTTGTTCTATTGCCATCAAGAATGTCATTGGGATTCTGATTGGGATTGCACTGAATCTGTAGATAGCTTTAGGTAATATGGACCTTTTTACTACGTTTATTCTTCCAATCCATGAGCATGGAATATTTTTCCATTTCTTTATGTCTTCTTCAATTTCTTTCAATAATTTCTTACAGTTTTCAGTTTATAGGTTTTTATGTCCTTGGTTAAATTTGTTCCTGAGTATTTTATTCTTTCTCTTGTGATTGTAAATAGGATTGTGTTCTTGATTTCTCTTTCTGCTAGTTTGTTATTAGTGTACAGAAATGCAACTGATTTTTGCATGTTGATTTTCTACCCTGCAACTTTGCTATACTTGTTGATTATTTCTAGCAGTTTTTTGTGGATTTTTTAGGCTTCTCTCTATATATAACCATACCACCCACAAATAGCGACAGTTTTACTTCTTCGTTTCCAATTTGGATCTCTTTATCTTTCCTAATTGCTCTGGCTAGAACTTTCAATACTATGTTGAAGAAGATTGGTGAGAGTGGGTAGCTTTGTCTTGTTTCTGTTCTTAGAGGAATAGCTTTCAGTTTTTCACATTAAGTATGATATTGACTGTGGGTTTGTCATAAATGGCCTTAATTATGTTGAGGTACTTTCCTTCTCTACCCATTTTATTGAGAATTTTTTTTTATCATAAATGGATGTTAGATCTTGTCAATTGCTTTTTCTGCATCTATTGAAAAATCATGTGATTTTTATTCTTCATTTTGTTAATGTGATGTATCACATTGATTGATTTTTGGATGTTCAACCATCACTGCATCCCTGGAATAAATCCCACTTGATCACGGTATATCATCCTTTTAATGTATTGTTGTATTTGATTTTCTAATATTATCTTGAGGATTTTTGCATCTATGTTCATCAGTTATGTTGGCCTGTCATTTTCCTTTTTTGTGTAACCCTTGTCTGGTTTTGGCATCAGGGTAATGTTGCTCTCATATAATGAGTTAGGAAGCAGCCACCCTATTCAAATTTTTGGAAGAGTTTGAGAAGGGTAGACATTAAATCTTCTCTGAAGATTTCATAGAATTCACTGGAGAAGCCATCTTGTCATGAATGTTTTTCAGGGGGGTTGATTACTATCTCAATCTGTTTACTTGTAATCAGTCTATTCAATTCTCTATTTCTTCTTGATTCAGTTTTGGGAGGTGGTATGATTCTAAGGACTTATCCATTTCTTCTAGGTTATATAATTTGTTGTCATATAGCTTTTCACACTATTCTCTTATAATCCTTTATATTTCTATGGTATCCATTGTAATTTCTCCTCTCTCATTTCTGACTATATTTATCTGAGTCTTCTCTCTTTTTTTCTTAGTGACTCTGGCTAAGGGTTTATCAATTTTGTTTATCTTTTCAAGCAATCATCCTTTGGTTTTATTGATCCTTTCTATTGTTATTTTAGCCTCTATTTCATTTACTTCTCCTCTGATTTTTATGTTTTCCTTCTTTCTACTAACTTTGAGCTTTGTTTTTATTTTTCTAGTTCTGTAGGGTATAATATTATATTGTTTATTTGAGATTTATCTTATTTCTTGAGGTATGCTTGTATTGCTATTAACTTCCCACTTAGTACAACTTTAACTGCATCCCATAGGTTTTGGTATGTTGCATTTTCATTTTCTTTTGTTTCTAGGTATTTTTTTTACTTCTACTTTGATTGCCTCATTGATCTAATAGTGTTCAATAGCATATTTTTAGTCTCCATATATTTGTGACTTTGCCAGCATTTTTCTCACAGTTGATTTCTAGTTTCATAACACTGTGGTTGGAAAAGATTCCTGATATGATATCAGTCTTAGTAAATTTATTGACACTTGTTTTGTTTTCCAACATTGGTCTATCTTTGAGGATGTTCCATGTGCACTTGGGTAGAGTGCGTTCTGCTGCTTTTGGATGTAATGTTCTGCATGTACCTATTAAGTCCATCTGGTCTAGTGTTTCATTTAAGGCTGCTGTTTCCTTGTTAACTTTCTGTCTAGATGATCTAGTCATTGATGTAAGTGGAATATTAAAGTCCCTACAATTATTGTGTTGCTGTCAATTTCTCCCTTTAAATCTGTTAATAGTTGCTTTACATTCTTTGGTACTCCTATGTTAGGGGTATATATATTAATAAGTGTTATGTCTTCTTAGTGAAATTTCCCTTTTATGGCTATCTTTGTGTCCTGATATCTACTTTGGCTTGAATTCTATTTTGTCTAATGTAAGTATGGCTACACCTACTTTTTTTGGTTTCCATTTGCTTGGAGTATCATCTTTCTTTCATCCCCTCACTCTGAGCCTATGTTTGTCTTTAGAGCTGAGATGGGTTTCCTGCAGGCAGCATATTGTTGGATCTTGTTTTTTAACCCATCCAGCCACTCTGTGCCTTTTTACTGATGAATTTAAACAATTAATATTTAGAGTGATTATTGATATTTGAGGGCTTAATACTGACACTTTATCTTTTGTTTTCTGGTTGTTCTATATTTTTATTATTCGTTTTTCCTTGTATTTTTGCCTGCCATTTTAGTTTGGTGGATTTCTATGATAGTTTTCTCTTTATTTATGACTTGTGACATTGCTCTGATTTTTTGTTTTGTGGTTACTATGATAGCATCTTACCTGCATTAGCTTATGTAAGTTCTGTCTTCTTCCCCTTCTGTATTTTGTTGTCACACATTAACCATTTTTGTGTTGTGAATTTATCATCAAATTGAAGTGGTTATAGTTATTTTTGATGCTTTCTTTCCCATTAGAGTTTACATTATAATTGTTTACTAACCTAATCTGATATAGAGTTACAATTTTCTGATTCTGTCTATTTATCATCTTGCTCAAAGCTTTGTAAACCTGACTTTTTGTTTCATGTAGGTGGGTCCCTTACAAGATTCCTTGTAAGTCAGGTCTAGTCACAATGAACTCCCTCAGCTTTTGTTTGTCTGGGAAAGGTTTTATTTCTCCTTCATATCTGAAGGACAATTTTGCTAAATAGAATATTCTTGGCTGGTAGTTTTTGTCTTTCAATATTTTTAATATCTTGTACCACTCTTGCCTAACCTGTAGAGTTTCTGCTGAGAAATTCACCAATAGCCTGAGGAGCCTTCCTTTGTAAGTTATTTTCTTCTCTGTGGGCCCCCTTGATATTCTTTCTTTGTTATTGGATTTTGACATTTTTAATCTAACATGCCTTAGAGATGATCTTTTTGCATTGAGATAATTAGAAATTCTATTAGCTTCATGTACTTGTATATCTTGTTCTTTCCCTGGTTTTGGAAGTTCTCAGCTATTATTTCTTTGAATAAGCTTTCTGCTCCTTTCTCCCTCTCTTCTCCTTGTGGGATATCTATTACCCTTGTGTTGCTGTTTCTAATTGAGTTTGATATTTCTCACAGGATTTCTTCAGTTTTTAGAATGTTAGTTCTCTCTCTTCTTCCACTTGGATCATTTCTAGATTTCCATCTCCAATCTCACTAGTTCTCTCTTCCATATGGTCAGCTCTATTTTCAATGCTTTCTACTTTATTTTTTCATCTCATTCATTGTATTCTTCATCTCCAGAATTTCTGGTTTTTTACAGTTTCAATCTCTTCAGTGAAGTACTCCTTCTGTTCATTAATTTTATTCCTGAGCTCATTGAATTGTCTTTCTGAGTTTTCTTGTAATTCATTGAATTTCTTCATGACAGCTATTTTGAGTTCTCTGTCAGTTAAATTGTAATCTTCTGTAACTTCAAATTTGGTTTCTGAGAGTTATCATTTTCTTCCTGTTCTGTGTCCTGTAGTTCTTCATGGTACTTGATGAGTTGACCTTCTGCCTGCACATTCATGGTAGTAAAAACCTTTGTTATTTGGGTAAGGCTTTAATTATTTGTTCTGAGCTGCTTATGGTGGTATTTGAGAGCCTTCACTTTCCACACACCACTGCCTCTGCTAGAGTGGTCATCAATGCCCTCCTTGCACTGCTTGTGTCTCTGAGGTTGCTGGAGCTTTGCTTTTTATGATGTTGCTGTAGTGTCAGGTGTCACCACCAGGGTCACCAGGCTCCCAGCATTTCTTCTGCTTTGAGGGTTGTCTGGCTCTCCATTGGCTTTCTGTGAGTTCTCCAAAGACTTGGGTGCTGCTGCCCCATGGACCACCTGCTCCTGGAAATCCAATGATATGCCGCCTAGAAGAGACTCACTTCAGCTTTAAAAATACTCATACACTTAGAGTAAAAACATGGAAAAACATTTTCAGGCAAATGGTAGCAAAAACAAAGCAGGGGTAGCTATACTTATATCAGACAAAATAGAATTTAAACTAAAAATGGTAAAAAGAGACAAAAAATCATTATCTAACAACAAGGGTCAATCCATCAAGAGGATATAACAATTGTAAATATTTATGCACCCAAGACTGGAGCACCTAAATACATAAAGCAAAAACTAACAGAGCAAAAAGGAGAAATAAACAAGAATACAATAATAGTTGGAGACTTTAATACCCCACCCTCAAGAATGGCTAGAACATCCAGACAGAGAATCAATAAGAAAACAAAAGATTTGAACAAAACTATAAACCAAATGGATCTAACAAACATATACAGAATATCCTATCTGACAACAACAGAATACACATTCTTCTCAAGAGTACATGGAACATTTTCTAGGATAGACCATGTATTAGTCTACAAAAGAAGTCTTAGCAAATTCAGGAAGATTGAAATCATACCAAGTATCTTCTCTGATCACAATGATGAGAACTAGAAATCAATAATAGGAGGAAAACCAGAAAACTCATGAATACATGGAAATTAAACAACATTGTCCTGAACAACCATTGGATCAAAGAAAAAATTAAAAGGGAAAAAAAAGCATCTTGAGGGACATGAAAATGCAAACACAATATACCAAAAGTTATAGGAACAGCAAATGCAGTTCTAAGAGGGATATGTATAGCAATAAATGACTACATTAAGAAACAAGATAGAACTAAAATTAACAACATAACTCTATGCCTCAAGGAACTAGGAAATGAAGAACAAACAGTACAAAGTTAACAGAAGGAAATAATGAAGATTAGAGTGGAAATAAATGAAAAAGAGAACAAGAAAAAATTAACAAATCTAATAATTCATGCTTTAAAAAGATAAACAAAATTGACAAATCTCTAGCTAAAATTGACAAAAAATAGAGGACTCAAATCAACAAAATTATAAATTAAAGAGGAGACATTACAACTGATACCACAAAAATGTAAAGAAAGAGGCTACTCTGAACAACTATACACAATGAACTGGACAACCTACAAGACAGGGAAAAATTCCTAGAAATATACAACCTATCAAGACTGAATAAGAAGGTAAATGAAAATAAAAACAGACCAATTACTAGTAATGGGACTGAATCAGTAATCAAAAATCTCCCAATGAAGAAAAGCCCAGAACTAAATGAATTTTGCCCAAGATTTAAAGAAGAATTAGTGCCAATCCTTCCTAAATTATTCCAAAAAATAGAAGGGGTAGTAACACTTCCAAACTCATTTTTTGAGGTCAGTATTACCCTTATACAAAAACCAGAAAAGGACAGTACAAGAAAATAAAACTACAGGCTAATATCCCTGATGAACATAGATGCAAAAATTCTCGATAAAATACTAGCAAACTGAATTCAGGTGTACATTAAAAGGATCATTTACCATGATCAAGTCGGATTTACCCTTGGGGTGCAAGGATGGTCCAACATATGCAAATTAATAAATCTACTACATCACATTAATAGAATTAAAGAAAAAAATCATATGATCACCTCAATAGATGCAGAAAAGGCATTTGACAACAACCACTCATAATAAAAACTCTCTATAAACTAGATATAGAAGGAGTATACCTCAACATAATAAAGCCCACAGCCAACATCATACTCAGTGGTGAAACACTAACATCATACTTAGTGGTGAAAGGCTGAAAGCTTTTCCTTTAAGATCAGGAATAAGAAAAGGATACCCATGCTCACCATTTTTATTCAACATAGTATTGGAATTCCTAGCCAGAGCAATCAGGAAAGAAAAAAATAAAAGGCATCAGAATGGGAAATGAAGAAGTAAAATTGCCTCTATTTGCAGATAACATGATTTTATATATAGAAAATCCTAAAGACTCAACCAAAAAACTGTTAGATCTAATCAGCAAATTCAGTGAAGTTGAAGGATACAAAATTAACATACACAAATCACTAGCGTTTCTATACATTAACAATGAATTATCTGAAAAAGAAAACCATCCCATTTACAATAGCATACAAAACAATAAAATACTTGGGAATGAATTTAACCAAGGAAGTGAAAGATCTCTACACTGCAAACTACAGGACATTGATGAGAGACACAAAGAAAACACAAAAAAATGGAAAGGTATTGTTAAACGTCCATACTACTCAAAACCATCTATATTCAATGCAATCCTTATCAAGATTGCAACGGCACTTTTTACAGAAGTAGGAAAAACAATCCTAAAATTTGTATGGAACCACAGAAGACCACATACACTCAAAGTAATCCTGAGAAAGAAGAAAAAAGCGAGAAGCATCACACTTCCTGATTTCAAACTATATTATAGAGCCATAGTAATCAAAAGAGTATGCTACCGGCATAAAAAACAGACACATTGCCAACAGAACAGAATTGAGAGCCCTGATTAAACCCACAGATATACAATCAACTACTATGTTTTTGTGTATGTGTGTGTGAGGAAGATTGGCCCTAAGAGAACATGTGTTGCCAATCTTCCTTTTTTTGCTTGAGGAAGATTGTCACCAAGCTAACATTTGTGGTAATATTCCTCTATTATATGTGGGATGCTGCCACAGCATGGCTTGACAAGCAGTGCTAGGTCCATGCCTGGGAACTGAACCTGTGAACACCGGGCCACTGAAGCAGAGCATGTGAACTTAACCACTAGGCCACTGGGCTGGTCCCTACAACCAACTAATTTTTTTTTTGAGGAAGATTAACCCTGAGATAACTACTGCCAATCCTCCTCTTTTTGCTGAGGAGGACTGGTCCTGAGCTAACATCCATTTCCATCTTGCTCTACTTTACACATGGGATGCCTACCACAGCATGGCTTTTGCCAAGCAGTGCCATGTCCACACCCAGGATCTGAACCAGCAAACCCTGGGCTGCTGAGAAGCAGAATGTGCGAACTTAACTGCTGGGCCACCAGGCCAGCCCCTTCAACTAATATTTGACAAGGGAGTCAAGAATACTCAATGGAGATAAGACAGTCTCTTTCATAAATGGTGCTGAGAAAATTGGATATTCACATCTAAAAGAATGCCATCAGACCCCTATCTTACACCACTCACAAAAATTAACTTGCAATGGGTTAAAGACTTAGATGTAAGACTGGAAACCATGAAATTTCTAGAAAAAATAGGGAAAAAATTCCTTGACATGGGTCTTGGCAATTATTTTACGGACAGGACACCTGAAACATGAGCAGCAAAATGAAAACTGAACAAATGGGACTACATAAAGGTAAAAAGCTTCTGCAGAGCAAAAGAAAAAAATCAACAAAATGAAAAGACAACGTACAGAACGGGGAAAAAAATATTTGCAAGTCATATATCTGATAAGGGTTAATATCCAAAACATGTACAAAACTCATGCAGCCAGGGGCAAGCCCCAAGGCCAAGTGGTTAGGTTTGCATGCTCCACTTCGGTGGCCCAGGGTTTTGCTGGCCTGGATCCCAGGCATGGACATGGCACTGCTCATCAGGCCATGTGAGGTGGTGTCCCACATAGCACAACTGATATCGACCCTGATATCAGTTTCCCCACATTAAACCCAGCATATACGGAGTTAAAACCAAACACTCATTCCCTGCTTACTCTCTGGCTTCCTGGCTCCAGAATCCACTATCCTCCATGGAGACAAACACCGTCAAGGACAAGCACCTGGACTATCTCCTCCCGCAAAGAGATATGGGCTGGTGGGAAAGCTGCTGACCAGCAAGGTCACAGGCTTCCTCCTCTCAAGGCCAAAGACAGGCTGGTGGGAAAGCTCCGACCAGCAAGGCCATATGCTTCCCCTCCCCTACCTAAAACCCCAAATAAAAACCCTTCCTTTTAGCTTTTCGGGGAGTTTGGGATTTGAGCGTTAGCTGCTCTCTCTCCTTGCTCAGCCCTGTGCAAAAAATAAAATTCCTACTTTCTTCCACCACACCCAGTGTCAGAGATTGGCCTGCTGTGCAACGGGTGAGCGAACTCACTTCAGGTTCGGTAACACAACCAGAGGCACTCACAACCAGAATATACAATTAGGTACTGGGGGTGCTTTGGGGAGGAGAAGAAAGGAAAAAACAAAAGATTGGCAACAGATGTTAGCTCAGGTGCTAATCTTTTAAAAAAAAACTCATGCAACCAATATCCAAAATACAAATAATCCAATTGAAAAACAAGCAAAGGACCTGAATAAACATTTTTACAAAGAAGATATATGTATGGCCAACAGGTACATGGAAAGGTGCTCAACATCACTAATCATTAGGGATATGCAAATCAAAAGCACAATAAGATATGCCTGTTAGAATGGCTATCATCAAAAACAAGAGATAAGAAACGCTGGCTAGGCTGTGAAGAAAAGGGAACACTTGTGCACTGTTGGTGGTAATGCAAACTGGTGCAGCCACTATGGAAAACAGTATAAAGAGTCCTCAAAAAATTAAAAATAGAACTACCATATAATCAGGAATTCTACTACTAGGTATATATCCAAAGAAAATGAATTCACTGTGTCAAAGAGATATCTGTGCCTCCATGTTCACTGCAGCATCATTTGCGACAGCCAAGACATGGAAACAACCTAAGCATCCACCGACAGATGAATAGATAAAGAAGATATGGTATGTGTATATATATACACACATATATGGTATATATATATATACACACACACACATATGATGGCATACTATTCCACCAATAAAAAGAAGGAAATTCTGCCATTTGGGACAATATGGATGAACCTTGAGGGCATGATGCTGAGTGAAATAAGTCAGGCAGAGAAAGACAAATACTGTATGATCTCACTTCTATGTGGAATCTAAAAAAGAAAACTCAGAAAAAAAGATCAGATTCGTGGTTTCAGAATGGGGGGGACTAGGAGGAGAGGGAATTAGATGAAGGTGGTCAAAAGGTACAAAATTCCAGTGATAAGATAAACAAGTACTAGAAATGTATATTTTGAAAGTTTTCAAGAGAGAAGATCCTAAGGGTTCTCACCATGAGGAAAACAACATTTTTTTCTTTTCCTCTTTTTTTTTCTTTATATCTATGTGAGATGATTGATATTTACCAAACTTATTGTGGCAATCATTTTAGAATGTATGTAAGTCAAATCAGTATGCTCTGCACCTTAAACTTATACAGTAGTGTATGTCAATTATATCTCAAAAAATTTTGAAAAGAAAGATGCTAAAAAAGATTATCTTAAGTAAATAATAAAAATCAATAAATAATACTTAATAATAATAAATAATAACAAATAAATCTGACATAACAATAACAACAGCTAACATCTTTTGAGCACTTACCATGTGCCTGGGCATGTTCCAACTTATGAGGTTAGGCACTATTTTCATTTCATGTAAAAGGACTAATACAGTGTCTACACACAGAAATGTTAGATATTATTATTATTGATATCCTTGTTGTTCATGGTTAAAGTAAGACTGAGAAGGACTTCTCTTCCCACCCTGAGTGCATGGATGTCCTAGTGAAATGTTTTAGGTTACCACTGCACAAGAACCTGTTACCCCCTAGTAACTACATCTTGTCAAGTGATTCTCAAAGTTGAGCATGCATCAGAATCACTTGGAGGGGATATCAAAGTAGATTGTCAGTTTCCAAATTTCTGATTCAGTTGGTCAGGGATGGGGCCTAAGAATTTGCATTTCTAATAATTTCCCACATGATGCTCATGCTATCAGTCCCTGACCAAATTTTTTTATAACTGTTTTATTGAGATAAAATTAAAATACCATAAAATTCACCCTGTCAAGTGTACCATTCAGTGGTTTTTACTATATTTAGAGTTGTGCAACCATCGTCATTCCTGAAGAGAGTGCACATTTTTTCTTAATCTTTCAATCTGTTGTTTTGAATAAGTGCAGTTGAAAAATCAAAACTATATAAAAGGATAGATGGAGAAGTCTTGTTTCCATCATGCCAATCACCTGGTTCCTCCCCTCCATATAGAATAAAATTCTACATAAAATAAACTTTTATTTTTTTCTACATGTCTAGTGTTTCTTCATGCAGACACAAGCAAATACAAATATATAGTCTTTCCCTGCTTTCTTACACTAGAAAGGCAACACACTAATAACTCTATTGTATCTAGTGCTTTTCTTACTTGGTATATCCTAGAGATTATTGTGAAGGTATACCATTGGTTACTTAGTCTTCTTTACATAAATGGGTGCTTCGGTTCTTTATAGCCTTTGCTATTGTAAAAAATCCTGCAGCAAATATCCTTATACACACATCATTTGATATGTGTGCAGGTATATCTGTAGAATCAATTCCCAGAAGTGAGATAGTTCTTAAAAGGGTAAATGCACTTGTAATTTTGAAAAATATTGGCAACTTCCCCTTGAAAAGGGTTGTATGATTTTGCACTTCCATTAGCAATATATAAGCATGTCTTTATCTCAGTGTGTGTTGTCAAGGATTTAGATTTTAGCCACTATTTTAGGTGTGCAGTTTTAATTTGCATTTCTCATTATGATTAAGGTAGCATATTTTTCATATGTATAAGGGCCATTTGTGTCCCCTTTTCTGTGAACATTTCTTTTCCCCATTTTCCATCAGGTTGTTGGTCATTTTTTCCCTGATTTCCAAGAGCAATTTATACTGTAGGGGATTATTCTTTTGATATGAGAAGAATATCAAATATTTTTCCTATTGTGTAATTTGTCTTTTATTTTGCTTATTGTAGTTTTTGCCATGCATAAATTAAGGTTTTTATGTAGTTGAATATCAGTCTTTTCTATTATGAGTAGTGAATTTTGAGTCATAGTTAGGCTCCCTCTACTCTAAGATTATAAATGAATTTGATCATGTTTTATTCTAATACCTTTACAGTTGGATTTTTTTCACATTTAAATCTGATTCATTTGCATCCCAGTGCACTCTTAACTACTAGGCTAGAAAAGGATATAGACCAGTAGAATTCAAACATTTCTCCCCCAAATAGATCTTTCTTTAAATGAAATCTCACCTTATTTTTAAAACAAATGGAAGAGCTGCCCTGGTCATGCAGTAGAGACCCTGTTTTGACTCTTACCCTCACCACAGAACCCCACGGCCCCTTCATGGAATCATTAGGATCATTGTAAGTAGAGTGAAACCCACAGATATCTGCAAAGCAAGAACTAGTCCAAAAAGTTTGACTAGAAAAATGTTAAAGGAAAGATTTTTCCACTTGTCTTGGAGTTTTGACATTGAATATTTGATGATGAGGTAAGACAAAACTGTGTAAGTTCAAAGGTCCATCCCAGCACAGACTTATCTTTCTTACAGATCATTCACTTTTGCTGAGTCTATATGTTAAATTGAAAATTCCTCATAATTATACTCTGTTATGAATGGTATACTGGAGAAAATATGAACCTTTGTGTCACACATGAGTTCTAATCCTAAACACTTACTAGCTGTGCAAGTAAGCAAGTTTACTTACTTAGGCAAATTATTTCTATTTAATAATTTTTAGTTCATTCATTCATTCATTCATAGCAAATATTTATCTGAGTGCTTTGTATGCAGAAGACACGGTGCTAAGTGCTGAGGATAGAAATAGGACTACCTTACAGTACAGAGATGGAGCCGGATGGTAAATAATTATAATAATTATTTAGATCATGGTTATTATAACATCTTCAAAGGAGCTTAGGGTCCATGAAAGTGAAGAAGAGGGAGGCTCAGCTCTAGGAGTTCAGGGAAAATAAGGAGATCAGGGTCAGGGTTTTTTTGATTTCTTTGTTCTGTTTTCTGTTTTCTAAAATCTCAACTTAAAACTTTTATTTATTATTTTCAAAATTATCACAAGTAGGGGCCAGCCTTGTGGTGCAGCAGTTAAGTTCACACATTCCACTTCTCTGCAGCCTGGGGTTCACCGGTTGAGATCCCGGGTGCGGACATGGCACTGCTTGGCAAAAGCCATGCTGTGGTAGACGTCCCACGTATAAAGTAGAGGAAGATGGGAATGGATGTTAGCTCAGGGCCAGTCTTCCTCAGCAAAAAGAGGAGGATTGGCAGTAGTTAGCTCAGGGCTAAACTTCCTCAAAAAAACAATTATCGAAAGTAGAAGATGGGGCACCAGCCCAGTGGTGCAGAGGTTGAATTCACACGTTCCGCTTTGGTGGCCTGGGGTTCAGTGGTTCGGATCCTGGGTGTGGACCTGCCCACTGCTTGTCTACCCATGCTGTGGTGGGCATCCCACATATAGAGTGGAGGAGGATGGGCATGGATGTTAGCTCAGGGCCAGTCTTCCTCAGCAAAAAGAGGAGGGTTGGTGGCAAATGTCAGCTCAGGGCTAATCGTCCTCAAAAAAAAAAAGTAGAAAGAGGGTCTGGCATGGTGGCATAGTGGTTAAGTTTGGCATGCTCTGCTTTGGTGGCCCAGGTTCGTGGGTTCAGATCCCGGGTGTGGAGCTACAACACTCATCAGCCATGCTGTGGCAGCAATCGACACACAAAATAGAGGAAGATTGGCACAGATGTTAGCTCAGGGCTAATCTTCCTCAAGCCAAAATAAAGAGGAAGGAATAATATGACAAACCTCTATGTATCCATCTCCCAGCTTCAACAATTTTCACCAGCTGCCTATGAATTGGAGTGGCAGAGGGAGGTCAGAGCCTTTCAGGCAAATGGAGTAGCAAATGTACAGACCCTGAGTCCCTCAGGTGCTTCTGACAACTGAAGGAAAGCTACTATGCAGAACATAAACCTCACTGGAATGTTTGCGTGGAGAATGGATTGTATGGGGGGCAAGAGAGGATTAGGGGACAATGGTTAGGAAGTTACTGAGTAGTTTGGGCAAAAGATATTAGTGGCCTGGAATATGGTAGTGGGTAATGGATAGATAAGAGATTTATACATGGGAGGTGGGACAGATGAAACTTTAAGAGAGAATTTTTCTCTCTCTTTTAGTTCACAAAAATTCGCAGGTTTCAGCATGACCTACTGGGCGGATGTCAGTGCCACTACTGAGATGGAGAATTCTGAAAAGGAGCTATTTTGGGAAGAGAAAAATTTAGGTTGAAGAGCCTCTCAGACAGTCAAGTGGCGCTGACTGTAATGGGGCAACAGCTGGAGAAGCAGGGAGAAGTCTGGTTGCAGACATAAAAATAAGAGCCAAGGTGTAGACATACTAAGATGGTCAGCTGTCTCATAAGGTCAGATTGAGGCAACAATGGCAAATCCTTCTTCTTTGTGGAGTCCTAGTCAAAAGCCCAATATTCTAAATCCTCAACTACATTTAGAATCTAGTTTATCTTATTCTAAGTGTTGATAGTAATAGTATTAGCAATAATGCCTTCCTCAAGCTAATATTTTCTTCTTTCATTTTTTTCAACTATTGCAGAGTGGACATCTTACTATATACTAAGTATTTGTGGCTTTAAGCACCGGAACTCAAACACAAGATGATGAAAGAATAGGAATTAGAAAGGGAAGAACAAAAATGGATAAATTGCAAAAGTGTATTCTTACAGAGGCACAAAAACTGCTTTTGAAGCAGAAGACCAAACTCCACTTCTATCATACTTTTGAGGGTACAACTAAGAATCCTTTCCTTCTCGCCATGCTGACACTTTTTCAACTTGCCTGAATCATTGTTTTAGTTTTTTCTACGATAGATACCTTCATTATAGAATATGCCTATTTAGTTAGGAATTTGTAACCGAATTCAGTTTCTACTCAGTCTCAGCTCCCTGCCAAATTGAACTTCCTTTTAAATCTACTTCTCCAAGGCCTGAGACACATAAATATACTGATTTGTGGGATTAGGAATGGTGGCTGTCTCTAGTACTGAGTTAGCGTACCGGCAACAATGACATCATCTGGGAACTTGTCAGAAATACATGTTCACTGGCCCCATCCCAGACCTACAGAACCCAAGTCCAGTCATCCATATTATAACAAATCTTGGCGATTTTGATGTCTCCTAAATTTGATAATTTGGGCTCTGGATACTTAAACCTTTCCTCCCCTCACTCCCCCATCCCCCATAGATAGGGAGAAATAACACTCCTTTCTCCAGTTATCAACAGTTACAACCATTCCTGAAGTATTGATTGTTGAATTCGTAGCCTACTTCGAGTTTTCATCTTACTTTTCTTTAAGGTCCTTTGTTGCCTGACAAAACAGACCACATATGACCTTTATTTGAAAAACACCACTTGGGGGCTGACCCCCGTGTGAGGCACCTGCACAGCAGCTCCTCCACCCGAAGCCCGACGGCCAGAGATGCGGCATGCCCGGAGCGTGCTCCCCAAGATCTTGGGCCCTAGCGAGGAAGCGGCACAAGCAGCGAAGACCCTTTCCGGTCTCAGACAGCCAATCTGAACTCGACTATCCAAGCTCGCAACCCAGCCAAGATAGCCCACTTGTGCCTAGGAAGCGCGGGGTGGCAGAGAAGCCCCGCCCCACGCCCGAGCGCCCTTCAATCGCAGCGCGCGCTTCGGCGCGCTGCGCTGTTAGGGCGGTGCGTCCTGGAAAGCCCCGCCCCCCGCCCAAGAGCCCGCCAATTGCAGCGCGCGGTGTGGTGCGTCGAGCTGGTTCGGGGGCGCGCAGCCTTTCGGCCCCTCGAGGAGGCGGCGCGCCCGAGAGGAGGCGGTGCGCGTGGACATGGCCGGCGGCGGTCGCTCTCGCGGCCCGAAGGTAGGCTGTGAGCAGGGAGCCGGCGCCACGCCGAGCGCGCTTTCTTCGCGCTGTCTCCAGCGGTCGCCTGGGAGCCCCGCGGGCTGGAGAGTCCCACTCTGTCCTTCTTATCGGCCGAGCTCGCAGGGCGCGGGGTGCGCGTGGCTGGGCGGGGCTAGTAGGGGCGAGAGGCGGGCGCTGTGCTGTCGGGGATCTCTGGCGAGGTGGCGGCCGGCTCAGTCCGTGAGCGTGGGCAGAGCCCGCGTCGCGGGTTCAGCCCCTGAGGTTGGTTCCTGCGCGTTGTGCGGATTGAACCCCTCGCCGCTGTCTGGGCCGCGCCATCCGTGTCGGATGCGGAGGGCGGGCCGCGGAGTCACTTCCTTGGGAGAGGCTAGGCGTCGCAGCCATAGGGGTGACGAAGTGAACGATTGGGGTGGACTCTGGGACGAGCGTGAGAGATATACTTACCCTCGCTGGCGTTTGTCAGTTCTGTGTCTCTTTTTCACTCACTCGTACAACGCGCCAAGGCAGTGGTTGGTATGGAATGGTTCTGCCGTTTCTTCCCAGATATCTCTGTTGCCCTACTTTCCTTTCTCCCCTAAACTTTCTCTGAATCTTTTTCTTCCTGCTTCGGTGGGAGAGGAGTCTGAAGCTGACTGCTGTGGGTCTGTCTGTATAGACCAACGTCTGCCGCAGTGTTTGGGCACGGAGTGTGTGTGTAGGGAATGCTGCCTGAGTGATACTTAAATGATTGCAGCTGTATTCGTGAGTGCATCCTCCTTGTTCTGTGAATTGTTTGTGCTGGCGTGTGTATTTCACCTTTTAAAGCTATTTCTAAGTTTCTTTCTTAGAAATATGCTTGTCTCATCCTACTGAAACGAACTTTAAAAAGCAAACCTAGTGCCTCCTTTCTTGACTCCTTTTCCTTTTACCAAAAAACTTGCTGAAAAAATAGTCCATATATATTGGTTCAACTTCCTTAACATTCCTATGCTTCCCTGCTTCTAGGATATCATGGATTGTCAGACACACCCAATTTTGTAAGAGATTTTAGAGAGTAAAAGAAACCTATGACACACATACCTATCAATTGTAAGACACATCCTGATTTCAGAAATATTAAAATGTGAAAGAAAATCAAGGAAATTATTAAACCCAATGTAAGTTATTTACTTTGTCACTATAACATTTGACACATTTACTATTGTCTTTTATTTTTTTGGAGCATCCATGACTGTTGCTACCTTGATTGTCTTCCTGACTTGTAACTGCTCATTTACTGTCTTCCTGCCATGTTCTAATTTTTGACCTTGTGCTTTTTCTTCCTTAACAAGTTTAAGGAAATAAGTAATCAATCTCATTGATGTTGTGTCACTGCCATATAGATAACTTTCAGATCTGTATTTGACCTTTCCTTGAACTCAGTTTAAACTTAGTGTGTCATGAAATCATCATTTTCTCACCTTTAGTCCACTAGGCCCTAACAGTTCTTCCTGTGTTGTGTTGATCTTTTGTTAGTGATGCTCTTGGCTAGGAATGCCGGAGGCACTCATCTGGGCCATATTACTTGTAGCAAGCTCCCACAGATACTCCCTCCTCCCACCCCCCCACCCCCCCACCAATGTTGTGGCTGGATCAGACCTTGTGGTTCTTTTTATGATTGTAGGATGCACTTCAGCAGAAAACAGCAGGGAACTTTGAGGAACAAGATTTATTACTCATAGGTCCAGGAGGGTACATTGCACAGCCAGGGGCCACACAGTGAGGTTGAGTGGAGAGAGAGGGCGGGCAGACCCTATCTGAGGATGACATGTCTAAAGTTTCAAGGGTTCACTCTTTACTGGCTAATTTAAAGCGTAAGAGCAGGAATTAGGGCACTGGAAGAGAGAAGTGGGGTCAGTCAAGTGGTCAGTTATCTAGGTTACCCAGGGCTTTCTGAAAGAGGGAACCTCATGGGTGGGCGTGGCCTAGATCCTTATCTGGTTGTTTTGCTAGTAGCTTTGTCATACAGCTGGCACTATGTTTATTAAAGATGGATGTCTTTGAAATGGATGCTTCAGCAATCCAAAGCTTAATGTCACTTACACTACAGTCTGACTTAGAAATCTTAGTGTTTTTGACTTGATACTCACTTCTGTCCTCTTTGTTCTATCAGTTTTCAAGACCTTATCAGTTTTTCTTTTCAGTAGTTGTATTAGTTATCTATTGCTGTGTAACAGATTGTCTCAAAACTAAACCAGCTTAAAACAAATGTTTATTTTCCTAGACAGTATCTGAGGGTCAGGAATTTGGAAATGGCTCAACTGAGTGGTTCTAGCTCAGGGTCTCCCAATAGTTGCAGTCAAAGGGTCACTGAGTCAGGAGCATCCACTTCCAAGCTCACTCATGTGCTTATTGGCAAGTGTCTGTTCCCTTCCACTTCCATAAGGACGCTCATAGCATGGCAAATGGCTTTGCCAAAGGCAAGAGAGCGCACAACTAAGAAAGAGGCCCTGACATATAACATAATCTCAGAAGTGATATACTATTTCTTCTGTCCTATTCTGTTCCTCATGTAGGTAGAGTGTGAGGGGGGACTATAGAGGACTATAGAAAGTCAGGAGGTGGAGATCATAGGGAGCCATTGTGGCGGCTGGCTACCACAATAGTTTTGTCCCAGGAATTTTTTTTTTCATTTCTGTCACCATAGGTCAGGCCCAAAGTACTTCATGCTTGGAGTGTTTATGTGGTATGAGGTAGCATGCTTCCATTCCATCTTCTGAGATGACTTTCTCTTAGATGCCATTTTAATTATATTGTTATTCCTCTGCTTAAGCATCATTTTACTTCTTATTGCCTACATAATTATTTATTTTGGACTTACCCTATGCTAAGTGCTTTATATGTATTAACTCGTTTAATTCTTTCAACAGTCCTATGAGATAGGTACTATTGTTGGTCTTATTTTGTGGATGGGGGAACTAAGGCACAGCAGAGAGGTTAAGTAATTTGCCTAAGGTGACATAGCAGTTAACTGAAGAATGTGGGTAGTCAGCTCCAGACTTTGCTTTGTTCAGGCTCATAACCTGTTATTTGTCTCTTCTGTAATGTGGCCATGCCTTATTCCTTAACTTTACAACTTTGTTTAGTATTTATCTTCAAGGTAAACAATTATTTTCACTGTATTTTCTTGTCTCTTGGTATTTGCTCATGTTTTTGGTTTGGAGTGATGCTGTTTCTTCCATTTCTGCTTATTGAAAATTTAATCATCTGTCAAGGCCCACCTCAAATCCCACCTTGTCCTTAATCATCCCAGTTGTAAATAAACTTTATTCTGTATTCCTGTGAAAAGTTGTCTGTATCATTCTTATAACTTCATGTCTTATATTAGGTTTACTTGTATCTATGCTTTTGTTCACTTATAATGTGGCCATTGTAAGATTGGGGACTATGCCTTCACCCCATGTCCCCCAGAACAGCTGCTATAGTGTCTTGTGCATATTAGATGCTTCATAAATATCTGATGAATGAATGAAATAGGAACTAATTTAAAAGATTTGGAAGTATTCTAGATATGAAGAAACATAGAGAAATACCTTGGTTAGAAGACTTATGTACCAGCCTCAGCTATACAACTAATTTTGCAATTTTGGACAAACCACATACATCTTTCTGGACTCTTAAGATGAAAGGTGATATGGTCATGGACTAATGTGGTAGATTTGGGAACAGTATTGGGAAAGGACTGAATTGATAGATTCTAAAAGGATGAGGTTTAGGCACCTGAAGTTAAAAGAAGAGGGGAGAATCAATGGTGACTCAAAAGTTTAACTTGCAAAAAATGAGGAAGTTGAGGAGAGTTTGTTGCTGTTTAACTGATATCAGGATATACAGATTTGTGAAAGTTAAGCCCCAGGGAGATTAGGACACTTACTTGCTCAAAGGCTGGGAGTATTTTAGCAGTTTCCTCCCTCCTGCCTCAGCCCCCTCCCTGTCCTTTCAAGTGCTGGTTATTCTTTTTTCCTCTTTATGCTTTGTGTTCTCCCATTACTTGCTAAATAGCCAAGAATGACCACAAATACTGTTTTTCTCTACCAGTTGCTACCTTTTGAGATTTCCTGATCCTCCCCTCACTTTCACAGTTCCTTTTGCCTCTTCAAACTGAATTATGGTTCTCTGCCTTCTCTACACTCTTTTCATGCTGAAAGGAAAACTGTATCTTGGCAAGATCATAAAAGAGAAATGAAGGAAGATTATATCTTCCTGATGACACCCTCCTTTTCTAATCCTTTGGGTCCTTGTCACAAAAGCTTATTGTATTTTTGGTGCGTCTTGCATAATCATAAGGACAAGTTAGATATTAAATACAGTGTATATTAAATGTATATTAAATGGCAAGTAGGTCTTAAGTACGATGTATGTGTTAGTTTGAATTGAAAAGTACACTAAGGCTATACTTCAAATGAAAAGTGTTTTCTTTTTTAAGAGGGGAAACATTTTGCTTCTTTGAAGTGGGAGGGAACTGGAGCCAATGGAGGAAGGACCAACCTTGTACTTTCCTACAAGATTGGATTCTGGTACAGAAAGGGGTTAGTTTTAGAGAATGGGAACGTTTTCCCTCTGAGACTGTAGGGAAGGAGAGTCCAGTAGATGGGAGGCGGGCTGATTTTTACAATCATTGATTTTAACCCAGGGGAAGATGTGATGACTTGAGCTATGATGATGACATGGAAAGGTAAAAGAACGTGTGGGTATGGAACTCATGCATGTGTGTGATTGTGTGTAGGTATGTGTATGTGTGCATGTAAGAGTGTGTGTGTGAGAGTAGAGGGCTAACAAATGAATAAGAGTGTTTACCAGCATTGACGGAGGACATGTAATAAGAAAACATGAAGGGTGCTTCTCTCATTTTGGGGTCTGTTTATGGTAGCCCTGTGGGTTGGTAAAATGAGTTGGTAGAAGGGTAGGAGTCTTAATGCTTGAAAGGCAACACTGAAGTAGTTGGCCATAGAGTGCAGAATGGCAGGGGAAACATTGTGATTAGGATGAGGCTAGTGACTCTGATAAAGTGAGTGGGCTTGAGACTTCTTAAAAGTCCAAGTGAATTCCCAGCTACTCAGAGCCCAATCAGAAACTCAGCTGGTGGTAACTTTGTGTGGAAGGTGCATGTGATAGTTATTGGTAGTCACTTTTGTTAAAGTGAGGTAATGCAGAATCAGTGGCTAGAATGTTTATTTCTGGAATTAGAATACATGGGGGAGAATCTTGACACATTGCTTACAAGCTCTCTGACTGGGGCAATATACCTAACATTTCTAAGTTGTAGTTTGTCTATAAATGGGGATAATACCTATCTTGCAGGGTTGATGTGAGGATTAAATGATGAGAATCCATGAGATGATATACTGAGCATATAAGCACTCAATGTTAGTGATAATGAAAGCAATTACTAATAAAACACCATGATAGTGAAAGAAATTTTTATATGAGGTTGAAGCTATTGTACATCCTCTACTACTTTACGTCTAGATTTCCCTGAAATTACTTCTTTAACTTGTTGAACAAGAAATAGGAAGAGGGCTTTGTTTTAAAGTTGTTTAGTAATGATGGGAGATTCTCTCATAGTTACCTTGGTAGGAGTACCTTATGGTTCCAATTTTAGCCCTTGGTAATCCCATTGGATGACTTGTTGGTGACTCTACTTCTCAGAATTATACTATTTAGTATTGACATCTTGGTCTAGAGGTTGTCTTATCCTTAAAATGGAAGGGAAAGAGAGCTAATGGAAGACTTTCTATAAGTCAGGTACTTCACATATATACTTCATTTAAAAGAAAAAGTATTTTCTTTTTAATCAAAATAATATTTGCTTGTAGATAAGGTAAAGTAGTACAAAAAAGTTTCTCATGAAAACTAGTGATCCCTTGCCCTACTTCTTCCTGCACTTAGTCCTGTCCCTGTGAAACAATAACTTTTCTAAACTGAGATAATTGTGGAATCGCGTACAGTTGTAAAGAATAATACAGAGAGATCTCATGTATCCTTTACCCAGTTTGACCCAATGGTAATATTTTGCAAAACTGTAGTACAATGTCACCATCAATATGTTGACATTAATGCAGTCAGCTATTTTATTCAAATTTCCCTAGATGTACGTGTGTATATATTTAGTTCTATACAAATTTATCACCTGTAGGTTCATATATCCACCACCACAGTCCAGATACTGAACAGTTCCATCAGCACTGTATTGTAAAAGGATCCCTATAAAAATAATCACACCCACTCCCTTCCAGTAACTCCCATTACCCCTAATCCCTGTCAGTCACTAATGTGTTCACTGTTCTAAAAAATGTGTCATTTCAATAATGTTATAGAGTCATACAGCTTGTAACTTCTGAGGATTGTTTTTCTTTTTTTGCCACTCAGCATAATACTCTGGAGATTTATACAAGTTGTTATCTGTATTAGTAGTTGGTACATTTTTATTGCTGAGTAGTATTTCATGGAATGAATGTACCCCTGTTTCACTTAACATTATATCTGTTAAAGGACATCTGGGCTGTTTTCAGTTTTTGGGTTTTATGAATAAAACTGCTGTGAACACTTGTGTACAGGATTTGGTGTGAACATAGGTTTGCATTTCTCCAAGATAAATGCACAGGAGTGTAATTGCTAGGTCATATAGTAACTGGATATTTAGTTTTGTAGAAACTGTTTTCCAGAGTGGCTGTACGATCTTAAAGTCCCACTGGCAATGTGTGATTCAATTTCATAGATAATAAATTCATCCTTTTAAAGTATGCAGTTGTTTTTAAAGTATACAATTGCCTATTGCAAGTAGGCCACTGCAGTATTAATAAATTACTGCTAATTGTTGTAGACAAATGCCCTGGGAATAGGACTTTTTCCCTGAGTGAGCTCTGATTGTCAAATTATGGTAAGCTCTTTGGTCAAATTATGATAAGTCCTGTGAATAAGTTTTTTCCCAAGAGCTGCCAAATGGGTCAGATAGTGATAACTTTGGAGAGACAGGGCTATTTGAAGAGCTCCAAACTCAGTTTGCTCTCTGCTACACTGCCAGTTTACTACCCTGGTTACATGGCTGCTGTTTTTCAAGGCTACTGTGGAGCTAGAGTGGGGGCATGAGACTAGAGCAAGTTAAAACACCACAAAGTTCATTGTTTTTCGAGAGATTCAGCTGTTTTACTTGAGTAAACGCTATTCAGATCGTTGCCTCTGGTTATGTATGTAGTCTATGGATAATTTCCAGATTTCTGAAAAATTAGATTTTGACTCTTTTTGTTAATGTTCTCACTCCTTTCAATGGAGGAGTGGGTTATTAGAGATCCTTACTCTCTTATTCTGGAAGTTTGCCCATCCCATTTTTTATTATCTATCTATCTATCTAATTATTTATTTATTTTTGAGGAAGACTAGCCCTGAGCTAACATCTGCTGCCAATCCTGCTCTTTTTTACTGAGGAAGACTGGCCCTGAGCTAACATCGTGTCTATCTTTACTTTATATGTGGGATGCCTGCCACAGCATGGCTTGACAAGCATTGTGTAGGTCCACAGGATCCGAACTGGGAACCCCGGGCCACCAAAGCAGAATGTGCGAATTTAACCACTGTGCCACCGGCCTGGCCCCACCCATCCCATTTTTTATTTTAACCACTCTGATAGGTGTGTGCTGATAACTGACTGTGGTTTTAATTTATAGTTTCATGATGGCTAATGGTGTTGAACATGATTTTATGTACTTATTTGCTGTCCCTCTGTCCTCTCCGATGAAATATCTATTCATGTCTTTTACCCATTTTTAAATTAGTTTTATTTGGTTACTGTTGAGTTTTGAAAGTTTTTGTTTTTTAGTATTCTAGATACTAGTCCTTTATTGGGTATCTTGTTACCGAATATGTTCTCTCAGAGCAAAAATTTTTAATTTTTACAATATCTATTTTATAGTTTGTACGTTTGCTATCAATTCTAAGAACTCTTTGCCCAGCCCTAGAACCCAAAGATTTTCTATTTTTTCCTAATACTTTTATAGTTTAATGTTTTACATTTAAGTCTGTGACATATCTTGAGTTAATTTTTGTTTAAGGTGTGAGGGTTTGGTTGGGATCCTCTTTTTTTTTGCCCATAGATGTTCAGTTGTCTGGTGCCATATTGAAAGTCTGTTCCTTCCTCCATGGAGTTGCTTTTGCATGTTTGTCAAAAACCAATTGAGCAAATATGTGTGGGTGTATTTCTGCGTTTCTAAAATGTCCCACTCATCTGTGTGTCTATCTCTTTGTCAAATTCACTGTCTTGATCATTGTAGCTATATAGTAAGCCTTAACGTCGGATAGAGCGACTTCCCACTTAATTCTTCTTTGTCAAGATAGTTTTAGCTCTTCTACGGCCTATGCATTTTCTTACAAGTTTTAAAATGTGTCTGTTTCTACAAAATCCTTGCTGGAATTTTGATAGGAAATTTTGATAGGAAAGCTATAGATCAATTTGGGGCAGATAGACATCTTTGCTACGTGAGTCTTCCAGTCCATGAGCATCTTTATTTATTAGGCCTTCTTTGGGTTCTTTTATCAGTATTTTGAAATTTTTAGCATATAGGTGCCATGAATGTTTTCATAAGTTTATACCTAAGTTTAATTTCTTTTGGAGTGATTGTTTATTGTGTATTTAATTCCAGTTTCTACATGTTTATTGTTAGTATTTAGAAATGGATGGATTTTTGTGCGTCGATGTTATATCATATGACCTTGCCAAACTCACTTATCAGTACTAGCTATTTTTGTAGATTTCTTGAGATTTTTCTCCATAGAATATCATGTCTCTGTAGTTTTCTTCTTTCTTTTTCAATCTGTGTTCTGAAATCCACCACCCTCCTCCCACCTTCCTGCCTTATTGTAATGGCTACAACTTCCAATACCATATCACATAAGAGTGATGAGAGCAGATATCCTTGCATGTTACTGATCCTAGGGGGAAAGCATTTGTTCTTTCTTGAGTAAGTATGATGTTAGCTATAGGTTTTTAGGTAGATACTCGTGAGTTGAGGAAATTTACCTCTATTTGTAATTTGCTGAATGGATATTATATTTTGTTATATACTTTTTCTGTACCAGTTGATAGGGTTTTTCTTTTTAGCCTGTTAATATGGTAGATTACATTGGTTGATTTTTTGAATGTTGAATTGGCCTTGTGCACCTGGGATAAGCCCCACTTGGTGTATAATTCTTTGTAGACATTATTGGATTCTTTTTGCTAATATTTTGTTGAGTTTTTTTGCGTGTAAGTTCATGAGAGATATTTGGTCTGTAGTTTCCTTTTTTGATACTGTCTTTGTTTGACTTTAGTATCAGGATAATAGTTTCCTAAAATGAGTTTAGAAATGTTCTTTCTTGTTCTATTTTCTGGAACATATTGTATAAAATTGATGTTAATTCTTTGTTAAAAGTTTGCTAGAAATCTATAATGAAACCATCTGGGCCTAGAGGTTTGTTTTCAGGGGCTTTTAAACTTGAAATTCAATTTCTTTAATGGTTACTGGTCTAGTCAGGTTCTCTCTTTCATCCTGGTTGAGTTTTGGAAGTTTGTGGTTTTTGAAGAATTGGCTGATTTCCTCTAAGTTGTTGAATTTGTGAGTGTAATGTTATAGTGTTATCTTTTTTTAAAATTTATATATATATCTTTTACTAATTTTTTAATTGAGATTATGATAGTTAACAACCTTGTGAAATTACAGTTGTACATCATTATTAGTCATGTTGTAGGTACACGACTTCACCCCTAGTGCCATCCCTCCATGCCCCCTTTCCCCTGGTAACCACTGATCAGTTCTCTTTGTCTATGTGTTAACTACCACCTATGAGTGGAGTCATACAGAGTTTGTCTCTCTCTGTCTGGCTTATTTCACTCAGCATAGTACTCTCAAGGTCTATCCATGTTGTTGGGAATGGAACGCCTTTGTCCTTTTTTATGGCTGAGTAGTATTCCATTGCATATATATGCCATATCTTCTTTATCCAGTCATCAGTTGCTGGGCACTTAGGTTGGTTCCATGACTTAGCTATTGTGAATAATGCTGCGCTGAACATAGGGGTGCATGGGACTTTTGGAATTGCTGATTTCAGGTTCTTAGGATAGGTTCTTAGGTTCAGTAGTGGGATGGCTGGGTCATAAGGTATTTTTATTTTTAACTTTTTGAGGACTCTCCATACTGTTTTCCATAGTGGCTGCACCAGTTTGCATTCCCACCAACAGTGTATAAGGGTTCCTTTTTCTCCACAGTCTCTCCAACATTTGCCACTCTTGGTTTTGGATATTTTTGCCATTCTAACAGATGTAAGGTGATATCTTAATGTAGTTTTGATTTGCATTTCCCTGATGATTAGTGATGTTGGACATCTTTTTGTGTACTTATTCGCCATCTGTATATTTTCTTTGGAAAAATGTCTGTTCATGTCCTGTGCCCATGTTTTGATCAGGCTGTTTGTTTTTTTGTTGGTCAGTTGTGTGAGTTCCTTATATATTAGGGAGAGTAACCCCTTGTCGGATATATGACTTGCAAATATTTTCTCCCAACTGGTGGGTTGTCTTTTTGTCTTGATCCTAGTTTCTTTTGCCTTGCAGAAGTTCTTTAGTCTGATGAAGTCCATTGTTTATTTTTTCTTTTGCTTCCCTTGTCTGAGAAGACCTGGTATTCGAAAAGATTCTTTTAAATTCGATGTCAAAGAGTGTACTACCTATGTTATTTTCCAGGAGTTTTATGGTTTCAGGACTTATCTTCAAGTCTTTGATCCATTCTGAGTTTATTTTTGTGTATGGTGTGAGGTAATGGTCTACTTTCATTTTTTTGCAAGTGGTTGTCTAGATTTCCCAACACCATCTATTGAAGAGACTATCTTTTCTCCATTGTATGTTCTTGGCATGTTTGTTGAAGATTAGCTGTCCGTAGATGTACAGTTTTTGTTTCTGGGCTTTCAGTTCTCTTGCATTGATCTGTGTGCCTGTTTTTGTACTAGTATCATGCTGTTTTGATTACTATGGTTTTGTAGTATATTTTGAAGTCACAGCTTGTGATGCCTCCAGCTTTGTTCTTTGTCCTCAGTATTGCTTTAGCGATTTGGGGTCTTTGGTTGCCCCATATGAATTTTAGGATTCTTTGTTCTATTTCCGTGAAGAATGTCATTAGGATTCTGATTGGTATTGCATTGAATCTGTAGATTGCTTTAGGTAGTATGGACCTTTTAACTATGTTTATTTTTCCAATCCATGTTCATGGCATTTTTTTCCACCTTTTTATGTCATCTATTTGTTTCAATAGTGTCTTATAGTTTTACTGTGGAAGTCCTTCACCTCCTTGGTTAAGTTTATTCCTAGGTATTTTATTCTTTTTGTTGCGATTGTAAATGGAATTGTATTCTTGAGTTCTTTCTGTAAGTTCGTTATTAGTGTAGAAGTGCAACTGATTTTTTAAGTTGACTTTGTGCCCTGCAACTTTACTGTAGTTGTTAATTATTTCTAATAGTTTTCCAATGGATTCTTTAGGGTTTTCTGTATATAAGATCATGTCATCTGCAAACAGTGAGAGTTTCATTTCATCACTCAATATTTGGATTCTGTTTATTCCTTTCTCTTGCCTGATTGCTCTGGCCAAAACCTCCAGTACTATGTTGAATAAGAGTGGTGATAGTGGGCATCCTTGTCTTGTTCCTGTTCTCAGAGGTGTGGCTTTCAGTTTTTGCCCATTGAGTATGATGTTGGTTGTGGGTTTGTCATATATGGCCTTTATTATGTTGAGGTAATTGCTTTCTATCCCCCTTTTCTTAAGAGTTTTTTAAAATCATAAATGGCTGTTGGACCTTTCAAATGCTTTCTCTGCATCTATTGAGATGGTCATATGGTTTTTAGTCCGCATTTTGTTAAGGTGGTGTATCACATTGATTGACTTGCAGATTTTGAACCATCCCTCTGCCCTTGGTATAAATTCCACTTGATCATGATGTATGATCTTTTTGATATATTGCTGTGTTCAAGTTGCCAGTATTTTGTTGAGGATTTTTGCATCTATATTCATCAGCGATATTGGCCTGTAGTTTTCCTTTTTTTGTGTTGTGCTTGTCACGCTTTGGTATCAAAGTGATGTTGGCTTTGTAGAATGTGTTAGGAAGCATTCCATCTTCCCTGACTTTTTGGAATAGCTCAAGAAGGATAAGTACTAAATCCTCTCCGAAAGTTTGGTGGAATTCTCAAGGGAGTTGTCTGGTCCCAGGCTTTCATTTTTTGGAATGCTTTTGATTACTGTTTCAGTTTCTTTACTTATGGTTGATCTATTCAGATTATCTATTTCTTCTTGATTCAGCTTTGGGAGGTTGTAAGAGTCTAAGAATTCATTTTCTCTAGATTGTCCATTTTGTTGACATATAGCTTTGTGTAGTATTCTCATAATCCTTTGTATTTCTGTGGTATTTGTTGTTTCTCTGCTTTCATTTCTGATTTATCTGAGCTTTCTCTCTTTTTTTCTTTGTAAGTCTGGCTGTTTGTCAGTTTTGTTTATCTTCTGAAAGAACCAGCTCTTTGCTTCATTGATCCTTTCTGCTGCCTTTTTTTGTTTGAATTGCATTGATGTCTGCTCTGATTTTCGTTATTTCTCTCCTGCTGACTTTGGGCTTTGTTTGTTGTTCTTTTTCTACTTCAGTTAGGTGTAGTTAGAGATTTTTTATTTGTGGTTTTCCTTGTTTGTTAAGATGAGCCTGTATTGCAGTTAATTTCCTTTTTAATATGGCCTTTGCTGCATCTCATATTAGTTGGTATGGCATATTCATTTTCATTTGTCTCCAGATATTTTTGATTTCTCCTTTAATTTCTTCAGTGATCCATTGGTTGTTCAGTAATGTGTTTTTTAGTCTCCATGTCTTTGTCCCTTTCTCAGCTTTTTTCTTGTAATTAATTTCTAGGTTCATAGCATTGTGACAGCAAAGATGCCTGTTTTTATTTCAATCTTCTTAAAATAATTGAGGCTTACCTTTTTTCCCAGCTTATGGTCTATTCTTGAGAATGTTCCATGTGCACTTGAGAAGAATGTATATTCTGCTGTTTTTTGATGGAGTGTTCTATGTATGTCTATTAAAGTCCAACTGGTCCAGCTTTTCATTTAATTCCACTGTTTCCTTGTTGAGTTTCAGTCTGGATGGTCTGTCCATTGATGTGAGTGGAGTGTTGAGGTCCTCTACTATTATTGTGTTAGTATTAATATTTTCCTTTAGGTTTGTTAATACTTTATGTACTTTGGTGCTCCTGTGTTGGGTGCATTGATATTTATAAGTGTTATGTCTTCTTGGTGGAGTGTCTCTTTGATCATTATATGCCGCTTTTCTTTGTCTCTCTTTACCTGTCTTATCTTGAGGTCTACTTTGTCTGCTATAAGTATTGCAACACCGGCTTTCTTTTGTTTGCCATTAGTTTGGAATATTGTCCTCCATCTGTTCATACTAAGCCTGTGTTTGTCATTAGAGCTGAGATGTGTCTCCTGGTGGCAGCATATTGTTGGGTCTTGGTCTTTAATCCATCTCACCACTCTGTGCATTTTTATTGGAGAAGTCAATCCATTTACGTTTAGGGTGATTGTCAATACACAAGGGCTTAATGCTGCCATTTTATCACTCATTTTCCAGTTCTCCTGCATTTCCTTTGTTTCTCGTCTACCAATTAAGTTACGTAGTTTTTTATGTTGTGTTTCTTTGTTTTGTTCTTATTTATTATTTGTCTCTCTGTTCTGCTTTTTTGTTTAGTGATTACCATAAGGTTTGTATTCAAACTCTTGTAGATGAGATAGTCCGTTTTCTGATGGCCTCTTACTTCCATAGACCAAACCAATTCAGTTCCTTTCCTCTTCCTCTCCTAAGTTGTTTTCCTCACATCTTATTCCATCTTGTGTTGAAAGTTTGTGGGTAAAATGTCAAGATTATGTTATTTTTGGTGTTTTCCTTCCCTATATTTTTAATGTTTTATTTGAGTTTGCTAATACATTCTGATGGATAGCTACAGTTTTCTGATTTTGTTTACCTATTCACTTCCTTAATTAGGGCTTTGTAACTTCTTTCTTTTTTATCAGATATGAGGGGCTTCTTGAGGACTTTGTCTAGGGGTGGTCTTATTGCGATGAACTCCCTTAGCTTTTGTTTATCTGGGAAAGTTTTTATTTCTCCATCATATCTCAAGGAGATTTTCACTGGATAGAGTATTCTTGTCTGGAAGTTTTTGTCTTTCAGAATTTTGAATATGTCATTCCAGTCTCTCCTAGCCTGTAAGGTTTCTGCTGAGAAATGCACTGAAAGCCTGGTGGGGGTTCCTTTGTAAGTTATTTTTTTCTGCCTTGCTGCCTTTCGTATTTTTTCTTTGTCGTTGACTTTTGCCAGTTTCACTACTATATGCTTTACAGTGGGTCTTTTTATGTTGATAGTTATGAGATTTTTTTGGGTTCTTACACTTGCATTTCTAGCTTCTTCCCCATGTTTGAGAAGTTTTCTGCTGTTATTTCTTTGAACACGCTTTCTGCTTCATTCTCCTTCTGTTCTCCCTGTGGAGTACCTATAACCCTTATGTTGCGTTTCCTAATTCAGTGAGATATTTCTCAGAGAATTTCTTAGTTTCTTTTTAGTGTTAGTTCTTTTTCCTTCTCCATCTGAAGCATTTCTATATTGGTGTCCTCAACATTGCTGATTCATTCCTTCATAATATCACCTTTATTGTTCAGGGAATCCATATTCTTCACTTCATGCATTGTGTTTTCATCTCCAATATTTCTGATTGGTTCTTCTTTATATTTTAAATCTTTTTTGTGAAGAAGATCATGAATTCATTGAACGATCTGCATTTTCTTGTAACTTGTTGAGTTCTTTTAATGATAACTTTTTTTGAATTCTGTGGCATTTCCATTATAGATTTCTATGCCTCAGGATTGATTTCTGGGTACTTGTCATATTCCTGCTGGAGTGGGAATTTAGTATATTTTTTCATACTGCTGTGTGGCATGGATTTGTGCTTTTGCATAGTGGTACTATTTGATTCACTTCCGCCTGCTGCCACTTTATTGGCGTCAAGACCTGTGCAGTCTGAGCCTGCTGAGATCTACAACTCAGCTCCTAGCTGCTGCTTTTAACTGGGGTGCCGGGCAGGGGGGAGGGACGTGTTCTTTCTCCTGCAAGATCTCAGTGGCTTCTTGCTCTGCCCTATCCGTTCTCCTGGGGTGGTAGCTTGATGAAGACACCCCTGCAGTAACTAGTCACTTATGTGTGGGGCTTTCACCTTGGCACCGAGGACCCTCGGAGAGCGATGATGTTGCCGTGGAGGGCCACCAGCACCCCCTTTCCTTTCAAAGCCACGCACAGTCCCTAGGTTGCTGCCCTTCAGGATTAAGAGAAGCTCATTACCTCTCTCCACTTCCTTAGAGGGGCTCAAGCCCCTCCCCTTTCAGACATATGACTGTGTGGGTCTCTCAGACATCTTTTGTGTTGTGTGTATGTCTTCTGTTGGAATATGAATGTACTTTTCATTGTATCTTAGAGGGGATAGTTTAAAGTAAGAGCTCACTCCACTATGATGCTGACGCCACACATGATATTTTGTTTTCTGATATCATATTGTTTTCTGATATCTTGTTAACTTGCTCTGAAGTTCATAGTCCAAGTATCATTGTCTTTTGATGTAATTTGATTTAAAATGTTCATTAGCTTCTAACCACAGCTCTTACTTTTGGGGAACTATTTATGTAGCCAGCAGGGGGAGCACTTATTCATGTTCCTTTTGTAACTGGGACTCAAGCTGGAGAAACATTGAGAATTTTAATATGTGCAGTTTAGAACGTTTTTTGAAAATTGCCTTTTGATAATAAAAACAATATCATCCATAAGTTTACCATCAAATAATATAAACATTTTGATCTATTTACAGCTAGTGTTTTTAATGAATGCTTATCATGTTATCTATTATAACTATTATATATATTTCGTCTTTTAAGGAAATGTTTTACAAGATATTGTCATCAGTATTACATGGAAATGTATTTTGGAAATCTACCTGACTACTCTTCTATTTTGATGAAATCAGAAGTAGAACATGCATTCTTAAGTATAAAGAAGATTTCAGTGGTTTCTCATAAATTTGTAAGTTTTAGAATCAGAAATTTTCTTTTAAGCAAACAAAAATAGAGTACAACAGTGTCTGTTTTGTGTGTGTGTGGGGGGGGGGAAGATGGTCACTGAGCTAACATCTGTTGTCAATCTTCCTCTTTTTGCTTGAGGAAAATGGTCCCTGAGCTAACATCCATGTTAATCTTCCTCTACTTTGTATATGGGATGCTGCCACAGCAATGCTTGATGAGTGATGTATAGGTCCGCACCAGGGATCTGAACCTGCAAACCCTGGGCTGCTGAAGCAGAGCACATGAACTTAAACCACCACACCACCAGGCCAGCCCCAACATTGTCTATTTTAGGGTTACAGCTATGAAAAGGGTGTGTAATTAGAAGAATCAAATAGGGCTGGAAGATATTAAAATAGTTGTGTCAGGGTGGTAACCTACTGCTTGGTACGTAATTTTGTACTCAATTTTTGGAACAGGTGAGTAGTAGGACCATAGTGATGAGTCTTTCTACTTTACTGTAATACTAGGGCAATACGTAGAGGGAAAAAATTTTGTAAAGATGTAAACAAAGATGAATGACTTCTTAAAAAGTTATTTCTAAGAAAACCTGTCAAGTTTGTATAGCTCTAGATTATATTCTGTAAACCCTTAAAAGTTGTGTCTGAGAAAAGCAGTATATAATATTGTTTATCTAACAGCTAATTTACTTACAGAAAGAACAGAAACCTACTTAGTACCTGTGTTCTGGCCACAATTTTACCAAGATCTCCAAATATTTTCTCTTTGAACATTACCTCTATAAGTCCTTCCTTGTTTTGAAGTTGTTTGTTGAATTTCATATTCAGCTTTGTCACTTACACATTAAAGTTGACACAGGTAACAAATATATCTGTATGTCTATAAGTGTGGAGAAGTAGAGTAACCAAAGGGAAGACAGTTTTGAGGAGAAATCGAATTGCAGTGGTTGGAAGGATGAATAGCATATATGTGTTGACAAATTTCTGTAGACGTCTGTATTTCTCTAATGATTAGTGATTTTGAGCAGCTTTTCATGTCTTTATTGGCCATTTACATCTTCTTCAAGAAGTGTCTTTACAAGTCCTTTGCCCCTTTTAAAATTGAGTGTTGGCTTTTTGTTGTTGAGTTGTAGGAGTTCTTTATATATTCTGGGTATTAATCCCTTATCAGATATTGGATTGCATTTTAATAAACTCTGGCTTAATGGTTAAAGAGTTTGGATTGTAGAATCAGACCAGTCCGTGTGTGAATCCTAGGTCTCCTGCTTGTGAAAACATGGGCCCATTTCTTGAATTTCTCCTGAAGCCTCTGCTTCCTCATCTGTAAAGCTAGAATACCTACCTCATCAGATTTGGGGAGGATTAAATGGTATATTCTATGATTAAATAAGTGCTGAGTATATGGTAGATACTGTTTTTTAGTTTCTCATGTCTGTTTCCCAAACTAGGATTTTTAGCTGAGAGTTAATAATTCCTGAAGTGAAACCAGTCTATGCTTATACTTAATATTAGTTGATTATTGGCTCACTTTACAGATTGTATCTTGCTTACTGACTTTGAAGTGTCTGACTTTTTTTTAATTTTAATTTTTTTATTGCGGTATAATTGACATGTAACATATTAGTTTCAGGTGTACAACATAGTGATTCGATATTTGTATACATTGCAAAATGATAACCACAATAAGACTAGTTACCATACACAGTTACACTTTTTTTCTTTTATTAATTTTTGGATGTACATTATAATATATTTTGAATTCTGTGTAGATTACATCATCTTCACCACCCAAAAGCTAATTATAGTTCATCCCCTCACATGTGAGCTTAATCACCCCTTTCACCCTCCCTCTTCCCCTCTTCCCATATGGTAACCACCAATCCAATCTCCAGTGCTATGTGTTTGTTTGTTGTTGTTTTTATCTTCTACTTATGAGTAAGATCATATGGTCTTTGACTTTCTCTCTGACTTATTTCACTCAGCATAATACCCTCAAGGTCCATCCAAGTTGTCACAAATGGCTGGATTTCATCATTTCTTATGGCTGAGTAGTAGTCCATCCTGTATAAATACGACATCTTTATCCATTCATCCCTTGATGGGCACCTAGGTTGCTTCCAAGTCTTGGCTATTGTGTATATTGCTGCAGTGAACATAGAAGTGCAAGTATCTTTATGCCTTTGTGTTTTGAAGTTCTTTGGATAAATACCCAGGAGTGGGATAGCTGGGTCACATGGTAGATCTATCCTTAATTTTCTGAGGATACTCCATACTGCTTTCCATAGTGGCTGCACCAGTTTGCACTGCCACCAGCAGTGAACAAGGGTTCCCTTCTCTCCACATCCCCTTCAAAATTTGTTGTTTCCTGTCTTGTTAATTATAGCCATTCTGACCGGAGTGAGGTGATACCTCATTGTAGTTTCGATTTGTGTTTCCCTGATAGCTAATGATGTTGAGCATCTTTTCATATGCCTGTTGGCCATCTGTATATCTTCTTTGGAGAAATCTCTGTTCAGATCTTTTGCCCATTTTCTAATTGGATTGTTGGTTTTTTTGTTGTTGAGCTGTATGAGTTCTTTGTATATTTTGGATATTAACCCAATATCTGATTTGCAAATCAGAAAAAGCCCCTTATCTGGTTTGCAAATATCTTCTCCCAATTGTTAGGTTGTCTTTTCGTTTTGTTGATGGTTTCCTTTGCTGTGCAGAAGCTTTTGAGTTTGATGTACTCTCATTTGTTCATTTTTTCTTTTGTTTCCCTTGCCTGGTCACACATGGGACTTCAAAATATGCTGCTCAGACCGATGTCAAAGACGTACTGCCTATGTTTTTTCCTAGAAGTTTCATGGTTTCGGGTCTTAGATTCAAGCATTTAATCCATTTTAAGTTGACTTTTGTGCATGGTGTAAGGGAATGGTCTACTTTCATTCTTTTGCATGTGGCTGTCCAGTTTTCCCAACACCACTTATTGAAGAGACTCTCCTTTCTCCATCATATGCTCTTGGCTCCCTTGTCGAATATTAGCTGTCCATAAACGTGTGGGTTTACTTCTGGGCTCTCGATTTTGTTCCATTGACCTGTGTGTCTGTTTTTGTGCCAGTACCATGCTGCTTTGGTTACTATGGCTTTGTAGTATATTTTGAAATCAGGGAGTGTGATACGTCCTGCTTTGTTCTTTTTTCTCAGGAATCTTTTGGCTATTCGGGGTTTTTTGTTCTATATAAGTTTTAGGATTCTTTGTTCTCTTTCTGTAAAAAATGTTGTTGGAACTTTGAAAAGGATTGCATTGAATCTATAGATTGCTTTAGGAAGTATGGACATTTTAACTGTGTTAATTCTCCCAATCCAAGAGCACGGAATATCTTTCCATTTCTTTGTGTCTTCCTCGATTTCTTTCAAGAATGTTTTAAAGTTTTCGGTGTACAGCTCTTTCGCCTCTTTGGTTAAGTTTATTCCTAGGTATTTTATTTTGTTTGTTGCAGTTGTAAATGGGATTGTATACTTAATTTCTCTTTCTGCTGTTTTGTTATTAGTGTATAGAAACGCAACTGATCTTTGTACATTGATTTTGTATCCTGGGACTTGACTGTATTCCTTTATTGTTTCTAAAAGTTTTTTAGTGGAATCTTTAGGGTTTTCTACATATAAAATCATGTAGTCTGCAAAGAGTGACAGTTTTACTTGTCTTCTCCAATGTGGATCCCTTTTATTTCTTTTTCTTGCCTGATTGCTCTGGCTAGGACTTGCAGTACTATGTTAAATAAGAGTGATGACACTGGGCATCCTTGTCTGGTTCTTGTTCTTAGAGGGATAGCTTGCAGTTCTACTCCATTGAGAATGATATTTGCTGTGGGTTTGTCACATATGGCCTTTATTATGTTGAGGTATTTTCCTTCTATACCCCTTTTACTTGGCGTTTTTATCATAAATGGATGCTGTATCTTGTCAAATGATTTTCTGCATCTATTGAGATGATATGGGATTTTTATTCTTCATTTTGTTAATGTGGTGTATCACGTTGATAGATTTGCAGATGTTGAACCATCCCTGCATCCCTGGAATGAAACCCCCTTGATCACGATGTTTCATCTTTTTAATGTATTGTTGTATTCAATTTGCTAGTATTTTGTTGAGGATTTTTGCATCGATGTTCATCAGTGATATTGGCCTGTAATTTTCTTTTTTTGTTTTGTCCCTGTCTGGTTTCAGTATCAGGAAATGTTTGCTTCCTAGAATGAGTTAGGAAGCCTCCCCTCCTCTTCAGTTTTTTGGAAGAGCTTGAGAAGGATAGGTATTCAGTCTTCTTTGAATGTTTGGTAGAATGCTCCAGAGAAGCCGTCTGGTCCTGGACTTTTATTTTTTGAGAGGTTTTTGATTGCTGTTTCAATCTCCTTGCTGGTGATCGGTCTATTAAAATTTTCTGCTGCTTCTTGGTCCAGTTTTGGAAGGTTGTATGTTTCTAAGGATTTTTCCATTTCTGCTAGATTATCCAATTTGTTGGCGTGTAGCTTTTCATAGTATTCTCTTATCTTTTATATTTCTGAGGTGTCCGTTGTAATCTCTCCTCTTTCATTTCTGACTTTATTTATTTGAGCCTTCTCTCTTTTTTTCTTGGTGAGTCTAGCTAAGGGTTTGTCAATTTTGTTTATCCTTTCAAAGAACCAGCTCTTGGTTTCGTTAGTTATTTCTATTGGTTTTTTTAGTTTCTATTTTGTTTATTTCTGCTCTGATTTTTATTATTTCCTTCCTTTTGCTGATTTTGGGCTTTGTTTGTTGTTCTTTTTCCAGTTCCTTTAGATGGACTTTTAGATTGTCTATTTGGCATCTTTTTTCTTTGTTGAGGTAGTCCTGATTTGCTATAGACTTTCTTCTTAAAACTGCTTTTGCTGTATCCCACTGATTTTGGCATGTCGTGTTTTCATTTTCATTTGTCTCCAGGAATTTTTTGATTTCTTGATTGAACCCATCGTTGTTTAGTAGCATTTTCTTCAATCTCCATATTTTTGTGGCTTTTCTGGTTTTCTTACTGTCGTTGATTTCTAGTTTCATACCCTTGTGATCAGCAAATATGCATGGTATTATTTCTATCTTCTTAAATTTATTGAGACTTGTTTTCTGGCCTAATATGTGATCAATCCTGGAGAATGTTCCATGGGCGTTTGAAAAGAATGTATATTTTGTGGGTATTGGATGGGATGTTCTGTATATATCTACTAAGTCCGTCTGGTCTAATGTGTCCTTTAAGGCCAGTGTTTCCTCATTGATCTTCTGTTTGGATGATCTGTCCATTGGTATAAGTGGAGTGTTAAAGTCCCCTACTATTATTGTGTTATTGTCTGTTTCCCCTTTATGTCTGTTAATAACTGATTTATATATTTAGGTGTTCCTATGTTGTGTGCATAGATATTTACAAGTCTTATATTTTCTTGTTGAATTGTTCTCGTAATCATTATGTAGTGTCTGTCCTTGTCTCTTGTTACAGTTTTTGTTTTAAAGTCTATTTTGTCTGATATAAGTATTGGTACCCCTGCTTTCTTTTCTTTGCCATTTGCATGGAATATCTTTTTCCGTCCTTTCACTTTCAGTTTGTGGGTGTCTGTAGGTCTGAAGTGTGTTTCTTGTATGCAGCATATACATGAGTCTTGTTTTTTTATTCAATTGGCCACCCCATGGCATTTGATTGGAGCATTCAGTCCATTGACATTTAAAGTAGCTATTGATAAATATGTATTTATTGCCATTTTACTTTTTTTTCTGGGTGTTTTAGTAATTCTTCTATGTTCCTTCCTTTTTCTCTTGCTCTCTTCCCTTGTCGTTTGATGGCTATCTTTAGTAATATGTTTGATTTCTTTTTGTTTAATTTTTTTTCTGCTTGTTATAGGTTTCTGATTTGTGGTTACCATGAGAATACTATTTAATATACTATGCATGTAACAGTCTATATTGAGTAGATAGACTCATTAGCTTGATCTCTTCCTAAAAGCTCTACTTTTTCACTCTCCTCCTCCCACATTATATGTTTTTCACATCATATATAGTCTTTTGTTTAGTGTTTGTCTCTCCATTATCCTCTTATCATTGAAATAGGTGATTTTAGTACATTTGTCTTTTAACCTTCACATTATCTTCACAGGTAGTTGCTCTGCTGCCTTTACTATACTTTTACCTTACAGGTCATTTTATTGCCTGTCTTTAGTTGTTGTTGCTGTTTTGGGTATTTTTGGTAATTTTTCCTTATCTCTATTTGTGGTCCTTGCTTTCCCACTTAAATAAGTCCCTTCAGCATTTCTTGCAGAACTGGTTTCTTGGTGATAAACTCCTTTAATTTTTGCTTGTCTGGGAAGCACTTTATCTCTCCTTCCATTCTGAATGACAACCTTGATGTATAGAGTATTCTTGGCCATAGGTTTTTTCCTTTTAGCACTTTAAATATGTCATGCTATTCTCTTCTTACCTGTAGGGTCTTGACTGAGAAGTCTGCTGATAGCCTGATGGGCTTCCCTTTATATGTCACTTGTGGCCTTTCTCTGGTGGCTTTTAGGATTCTCTCTTTATATTTAATTTTTGACATTTTGATAATACTATCTCTTGGTGTGGGCCTCTTTGGGCTTCCCTTGTTTGGAGCTCTCTGTGCTTCCTGTAGTTGGAATGTCTGTTTCCTTCATCAGGTTAGGAAAATGTTCGTCTATTATTTTTACAAATAAGTTTTCTGCCCCTTTGTCTCTCTCTTCTCCTTCTGGGACACCTATAATCTGAATGTTAGCACGCTTGATATTGTCCCAGAGTTCCCTTAGACTGTTCTCATTCTAATTCTTTTTTCTCTGTTCTGTTCTGCTTGGGTGATTTCCTCGTTTTTCATCTAGCTTGCTGATCCGTTCGTCTGCTTTCTCTATTCTGCTTATGAGTCTGTGTAGTGAATTTCTCATTTCCAGTATTGTGTTCTTTATTTCTGATTGTTTTTTTTAATATCTTCCAGTTCTTTGCTGATGTGTTCACTCTGTTCATACATTCTTCTCCACATATCTGTGAGCATCCTCATTATATTTTGTTTGAATTCTTTGTTGAGTAGGTCGCTAGTTTCTGTTTCACTTAGTCCTTTTTCTGGGGTTTTGTACTGTTCCCTTGCTTGGAAATTATTCCTTTGTCTCCTCATTATGCCTCTTTTTCTGTGCTGTTTTCTTTGTACTAGGTGAGTCAGCTATGTCTCCTGATCTTGGAGAAGTGGCCTTATGTATGAGATGCCTTATGAGGTGCAGCAGTGTGCTTCCCTATTGTCACCAGTCCATAAGAACCAGGAGTGACCCCTTTGTGGGCTACTTTGTTCTTCTGCTTTGGCAGGGTTGCTCCCACTGCAGGTATCCAGGGAGTGTGATCTTTCCTTCCCTGGCCAGCTGTTTGTAAATCTGGTTTGGGGGGGGCCTCAGCACTGTTGGCTACAAAGTCTATCAGCACACTCTTATTGCAATTGTCCTCTTAATTGGGTTGGTACCCAGTGTAGCTGGTTGCTAGACTCAGGGGCTTACAGTTGTGATAGGCCTCAGGCCTACAAGGCTGTTGTCAGTTCTCTTAGGAGTGCAGCTGAGTGGGGCTGGCCCTAGGCAGGGGGCATTCAGTTGTGTCAGGCTTTGGAAGGTGGGGCTGATCCTTTTTATGGCTATTTGTGAAGCACAAGTCTTCTTCCACTGATAAGCCTCACCCCCCCACCGGACCACATTACACTGTCAACCCAGTCCTGGTCTGTGCAGACTTCTCAACCCCCTGGAGCATACCCCAACACCACACTGCAGAGGCCCCCAACTCTCCCCCAATGCTCCCCACAATTCACCTGGTCCTCACACAGGCCTTGCCCCACAGAGGCAGACACCCTTGCCTGCCTGTAGAGGATCAAGGCACTGAGTCAGTGCAGGCTGAAAAGTAGCCTGAGCGTTTGCTGTTAGGTGGTGCCAGTCCCTAGGGTGGGTTGCCTGCCCTGGCTGAACTGGATTAAATCTGTGCTCTAGTGGTTGTGGCAGACCCCTGGGCTAACAGCCCAATGGATGCTTTCAGTGGCCCAGCTCAGAACAATGGCCCCCACCAATGTCTCAGTTTCCAGAGAGGACCCTCCTCTCACGAAGATGCCCCAGAGCCCACCAGGTGAGTCTCGTTTCACCAAAGGACAGTCGGCCTTCTCTCTGGTGATTTTAGGTTGCTGCAGTGAGTGAGTTTGTGCGTGGGCCCTTTAAGACCTGAATCTTTTCGGCTTTCAGCCGATAGCTTTTCTGGGGGTGTCCTCGCTGCAGTTAATAGCCAGCAAAGCCAGACAGTAAGACCCCCATCTCAGTTGGGCTGAGTCTGAAGGATGGTTATAGCCGTATTGCCCCTGCTCTGGGGCTCATACCTTAGGGTGGCTCCCACCTGGCCAGCTGAGAAGCTCCACTGCTCCCAAAGGTGGCTTTTTTCCTCTCTGGCCGGAGTTACTGCCTCTTTTGTCTTTGTCAGGACTGTCCCTTGTCATGGGGGTTCTTTTTATCCAGTTTCCAGTTTTTAAACCAGGATGATTCTCCCAAAATTGTTCTAACCTGGTTGTGTTAGTGGGAGGAGGCAAGTTCAATGTCTGCTCACATCGGCATCCTGACGGGATCTCTCTTTTTTTTTTTTTTTTTTTTTGAGGAAGATTAGCCTTGAGGTAACTACTGCTGATCCTCCTCTTTTTGCCAAGGAAGACTGGCCCTGAGCTAACATCTATGCCCATCTTCCTCCACTTTATATGTGGGACACCTACCACAGCACAGCTGTTGCCAAGTGGTGCCATGTCTGCACCTGGGATCTGAATCGGTGAACCCCGGGCCGCCGAGAAGAACATATGCACTTAACCGCTGCGCCACCTGGCTAACCCCTGTCAGTCTTTATTTCATATATTCTGAGGCTATGTTCTTAGGTGTGTATACTTTTATAACTGTTATATCTTCTTAATGAATTTATTCTTTTATCAATATAATATGTTCTCTGTCTCTTCTAATAATGTTATCTTAAAATATATTTTGTCTGATATAAGTATAGCCACCGTAACTCTCATTTGGTTACTCTTAGCATGGATTATATTTTTTCCTCCTTTCATGTTCATACTTTTTGTGTTTTTGGACCTAAAGTGAATCTCTTAAAGGCAGCATAGTTGGTCATGCTCTTTTAATCAATTCTGCCAATCTCTACTTCTTAATTTGAGAGTTTGATTTATTTACATTTAAATTAATTACTGGTAAGGAAGGATTTCTACCATTTTGATTTTTTTTTTATATCTCTTATACCTTTGTTTCTCAGTTAATCCATTATTGCTGCCTTTGGTGAAAATATGTTTTTGTTCTGGTGTACTATTTTGATTCTCATTTCTTTTCCTATATAATTTTACTTTTTCTTAGTCATTGCCCTGGAGCTTACAATTGACATCTGAACTTCATAACAATGTAGTTTGAATTAATGTCACTTTAGGTGGAATAGCATACAAAAATTGTGCCCCTGACGACATCTTTCTACGTTATGTGCCCACTAATGTTAACTTATAATTATTGTTTTATACATTTGTCTTTTAAATCATATGGAGAAAAAAGAAGTGAAAACCAGAAAGTGCAATACTGCTGTAGTGTTCTGTTTGCTTATGTCTAATGTCCTTTCTTATCAGCTTGGCAAACTCCCCTTAGCATTTCTCATATGGTAGCTTACTAGTCATGAACTCCTACTGCTTTAGTTTATCAGGGCATGTTTTAATTTCTCTTTCATTTTTGAAGGATAGTTTTGCTGAATACGGAATTTTTGGTTGACTTTTTTTCTTTCAACACTTCAAATATGTCATTCTTCTGCCTTATGGCCTGCATGGTTTGTGATGAGAAATCTGCTGTTAATCTTAAGGACCTCCTGTATGTGAAAAGTTGCTTCTCTATTGCTACTTTCAAAACTCCCTCTTTGTCTTAGGCTCTCAATAGTTTGACTGTAATGTGTTTAAATATAAATCTTTTTTGAGTTTGTCCTGCTTGGAATTTGCTACGTTTCGTGGATGTGTAGATTCCTGTCTTCCATCTAGTTTGAGAAGTTTTTAGCCATTTCTTCCTCTGATATTCTTTCTGCCCCTTTTTCTTCTCTCTCGGTATGTCCATTAGTGTATGTTAGTATCCTTGATGGGATTGTACAGGCTTCTAACATGCTTTTTATTTCTCTTCATTCTTTTTCCTTTCTGTTCTCTTAGACTGGATAATCTCAGCTGACTTATCTTTAAATTCACTGATTCTTTCTTCGTTCTTCAAATCTGCTGTTCAACCCCTCTAATGAATTTTTTGTTTCATTTATTAGGCTTTTCAGCTTCAGAATTTCTGTTTGGTTCATTTTTTATTTTTTGGAGGGAAGGTTAGCCCTGAGCTAACATCTGCCACCAGTCCTTCTCTTTTTTTGCTGAGGAAGACTGGCCCTGAGCCAACATCTGTGCCCATTTTCCTCTACTTTATATATGGGATGCCTGCCACAGCATGGCTTGATAAGCACTGCATAGGTCCACACCTGGGATCCGAACTGGTGAACCCTGGGCTGCCGAAGCAGAGTGTGCAAGCTTAACTGCTGAGCCACTGAGCTGGCCCCCTATTTGGTTCATTTTTATAGTTTCTATCTTTGTTGTTATTATTTATTTATTACATTGATATTCCCTCTTCCTAGTTTCCTTTAGTTCTTTTGTCCATGGTTTCCTGTAGCTCTTTCAGTATATTTAGGACAGATGATTTAATGTCTTTGTCTCTTTCACTCAGTGTCTGGACTTCCTACTTTATGTTATACTTTCTTGTTTCTTTGCATGTCTCTTAAAATTTTGTTGAAAACTGATCATGATTGTAATGTGACTATTCTGGAAATGAGAGTCTTCCCTTCCGTAGGCTTTGTTGCTACTTGTGTGTTGTTGCTTGTTTGTTTAGTGACTTTTCTAAACTCTACTTTGAAATAGGCGTTTTTTTGTCTTGTGTTGCTACTGAAATCTGTGGTCCTTAAACTTAGTGGTCAGCTAGCATTTTGACAGTTTCCTTAAATGAAAAGAAACTGAGAAAAAAAATATTCTCCCAGTTTGCAGATTGGCTTTGCGTTGGGGCACTCCTTCAACAGTTACCCAGGCTGTTTACAACTCTGCCTTAACCTTTGCTTCCTGCTTGCATGGAGCCTGATAGTCAGCCAGAAGTAAAAGCTTAGGGTGTTCTCAAGCCTTTTCTAAGCACGCTGGGCATGCCTGTGGCTCTCTTGATTCCAAAGGGAGCTTTTAATACCTTTTTTAACCCACGTATCTCCTTTCACAACCTGTTCCTTTTTAGGCATTTTACTCTGTGTGTCTCTTGTCTTGACTGTTATCTCGTAGTTTAGGGTTTGGCCAATATTTGTTTCTTTAAATGCTTTTAGCAAACACTGCACAGGAAGCTGCCCCAGCCCTAGGTAATTCTCCAGGTTCTGTGGAATAAAGGTAAGCTCTTGCTTTAGTTCTTCAGGGAGCTGCAAGATAGGCCCAAACACACAGCCACAATTCTTTGATAGTAAAGTCCATATTGTTCCCCTGGTGGTAGTAATCTGTACCAGGAGTGAGGGCTGCCATCCTCATGGCCACTGCTGACCTAGGGTATGAGGGATGGTAGGTGGGCGATTTAAAATGCCATAGTGTTTTCTTACTGTGAAGTAGCAACTACTTTTTTCACCTATCCTGCCCCTGGTAGTTGTAGGTTTTTGACTAGATTCCTGATTTCATCATTTTTAATTTTTTTTCATTTTATTTTTTTGAGGAAGATTAGCTCTGAGCCAACATCCATGCCCATCTTTCTCTATTTCATATGTGGGACACCTGCCACACCATGGCTTGATAAGCAGTACATAGGTCTGCGTCTGGGATCTGAACTGGTGAACCCCAGGCCACTGAAACGGAGTGTGCAAACTTAACTGCTGCGCCACCAGGCTACCCCCCCGAGTTGATCTTTTTAGTTATAAAAGGACAATTTGTAAAATTCAGATCTAGCTGGTGAAGGAAATATCTGTTTGTATTGGTGTTAGCAAAGTTGGATGAGTCAAGGCCCTTTCCGATCAGAGTCATTTGAGTCAGGGAATTTTAGAGCTTGATGGGACCTCTGAAATCATGTCGTCAAATGCCTGCATTTTACATATAAGGAAATAGATGTGCAGATATTTCATTCATTGAACATCTTTACTGAATGCCTGTTTACCAGGCACTTGTTCTTAAAATTATAAAATACATGATTGAAGAGGTCTTTAAAAAATGTTCAGTGTAAGAGCCAGCCAGTTGCTCAGGTGTTAAGTAAGCTACTCCAGTATAGAGTAAATAATGCCTTGGTCTCAAACTTTCAGGTTTCCTTGTTTATACTGGGCCCTTGTGTTAATTTCACCCTAGTAGTGTGGGATAGTAAAAATGTGGAATTATAATAGCATTTCCTTTTGTGATAGGATACCAGAGACTCAGTTTGCTTTATGGCTGATAACTTCTGCCGTTATCACTGAAGGATTTAGGGAACTTCTTGAAGAGAGTGACCTTAAGTCATCTTAATGTTTTAATTGTTTTTTGTTTCTTTCTTTGGCGAAATCAGTAGTGTTACATTCCACTATGTGGTCCAAGTGCCAGAACCTGCTTCAGAGTACATGTTCTGTGTGTGTGTGCATGCATGCATGTATGTTTGGATGTCCTCACATGTGCATATTACAAGTTCCAATATATTTTTGTTTTCTTCCCCTTTATTTGTTAGCCGGGGAGTGTGGTTTCTTTTTCCAATTCAACTCTGATTTATTTTACAGTTTTGATAGAATTCTTACGTTTCAAACATAGCTCCTCAGTTTTAGATGTATGCTCCAGGCTAGTTCCTAATATTTAGAAGAGAAGATGGTTCCTAAACCTGTCTAAACTTTATTTTACCTAATTAATCATTCTTCTCATTCCTATTCCTTGTTAGTCTCATTTATGGTTTCTCTTTTGATCGTGATGTACAACCTATTCTTATCTAGCTTTGCTGTCTCTTGTCACGAGTTAGAGTTTTAGCCAATTGCCAAGTTAGAGGATTAGTCTGTCTGACACCAACTGCAGGCTCAGGGAGTCACCAAAACTACCCTCCAGTTCAATAGTTCACTAAAAAGACCCACAGAACTCACTGGAAGCTATTATACTCATGGTTACAGCCTAATATGTCATCTAGGATCTGTATGAGGTAATATGTATGACACATTTGCTCAGAAAGCACCTACTAAATTGTCTTAGTTTGGGCTGCTGTAACAAAATACCATAGGCTGAGTGGTTTATAAACAACAGAAATGTATTTGTCACAGTACTAGAGGCTGGAAAGTCCAAGATGAAGGTGCTGGCATCTTCAGTGTCTGGTGAGGGCCTGCTTCCTGGTTCGTAGACAGCCATCTTCTCTGCGTTCACATATAGTAGAAGGGGCAAGGGATCTCTCTGGGGCCTCTTTTATTTTATTTTTTTTTGGAGGAAGATTAGCCATGAGCTAACATGTACCACCAATCATCCTCTCTTTTTGCTGACGAAAATTGGCCCTGAGCTAACATCCGTACCCATCTTCCTCTATTTTACGTGAGATGCCTGCCAACAGCATGGCTTGACAAGTGGTGCTAGGTCCACACCCGGGATCCATACTGGTGAACCCCGGGCCACCTAAGTGGAACATGCAAACTTAACTGCTGCGCCACTGGGCCGGCCCCCAATCTTCCTTTTTTTTTTTCCCCTCCCCAAAGCCCCAGTACATAGTTGTATATTCTAGTTGTAGGTCATTCCAGCTCTTCTATGTGGGATGCCACCACAGCATGGCCTCATGAGTGGTCTGCAGGTCCACACCTGGGATCTGAACTTACAAATCCTGGGCCACCAAAGTGAAGTGCACAAACTTAACCACTTGGCCATGGTGCTGGCCCTCTAGGGCCTCTGTTATAAGGACGCTAATCCAATACATGAGGGCTACATCCTCATGACCCAGTCACCTCCCAAACTCCTCACCGCCAATACCATCACATTGGGGATTACACTTCAACATATGAATTATGGGGGGAGACGGTCAGTCTGTAGCACAAATGCTCAGTGTCCCATAGCTAAATCATGTTTATTTTCATTGGAGCTGGTTGTGCTTTAGTAGTGTGTGATTACAGAATGATGTCTGAGGTGGTTTGCAGTTAGGTGAGAGACTTAATTGAAAGACTGGCTTAGCACCTTTTTAACTGATTGCTTTTACATTAAAGTCTGTTGTATTTTATTCATACTTCCTTCTTCTGAAATGTAAGAGGGTTAGTATTGAAGAATAGGGTAGAGATTTTGGTAGCGGTCTTTGAGGGAATGAAGGACAAAGACTTGAATCTGTAGCCTTAAGGGATCTCGATAATATCTTACCTTTGTCTGAGACTGATTCTATCACACACTGAGTTTATTGGTTGCTGTGCCTCAACTTCTTAATAGTGAGGAATCAGGAAAGGGAAAGAACTGGGATGAATTCATTGTTTGCTTTTGAGTAAGGAGTGATTAATAAAATAAAAACTGGACCCAGATTGTGATATATTAGTAGTTGTCATTATTTCTGTCCTTTAAATCTTGGAATTGAGAGTAATATATTGGGGCCGCCCCATGGCTGAGTGGTTAAACTTGCTTTGCTCTGCTTTGACAGCCCAGGTTGACAGGTTCAGATCCCAGGTGCAGACCTCATCTGCTCATTAGCCATGCTGTGGAGGCATCCCACATACAAAAAGTAGGGGAAGACTGGCATGGATGTTAGCTCAGGGCCAATATTCCTCAAGCAAAAAAAAAGGAAGATTGGTAATGGATATTAGCTCAGGGCAAATCTTCCTCACAGAAAAATAACTAACTAAATAAGTAAAAATTTTAAAAAAGAGTAATGTCAAGTTGGTGTTGGGGGCTTGGGGTGGTTGTAGGCAGCCTGGCATAGGCAATTGGTTTCTAGCATAGGAATCTTCCATTTCAGAAAATAAAGATTTTGGACCGTTGGTATTCTGATCTGGTGTACAGGGCTAGTGGAAAATAATTCTGCTTTTCTTTTTAAATGTTGAAAATAAAACATATCACCATATTTCCAACCTTGTTAGATTAAGAAGTTCTGGATTGTTAAGGAGAATGAAAACAAGAGAGCCAGACTACCAGATGTTAGGATTCTAGCATCAAAGTCTTTTAGAATAGCTATCGTAAATTAGGTTGGGTTGTTTGAACAGTTTAAGTACTTAAAGATGCCAAAACTAGGTAATTATTTTACTGTAAGTCTAAGCATAATTGCATACTTTAAGCACTTACTACTTAGGCCATAGTAATCTTCAATTTGAAAGTTGTATGAAGGTTATACAAAATACGGCAACTAGCTGATCCCTTTATTTTCTCTGATGACAGAAGAAGAAATAAATGTAAACTGCTGTATGATTCCAGGCCTTTTTGACTGAACAGTTTGGAATGGTTATGGACTCTTTCCTGAAACTCTTCCATGAATGGAAAAAATAATTGACATAGTATAGACATGGACCTCCTTAAATAGAGCAATGATTTAGGCGGCCTCTAAACTTACTTAGCATGTATTGGAATTATTTAGCAAATTAAACCAGCAAGTTCTGGAAGATAGTACATTTAGAACTTGTCATATGTAGAACATAAGTTATAAATGAAGTTCTGGTTTTGGGGGCATAAAAGACGTAAACACATAAAATAACATTCTGAGGCCAGTCTCAGTGGCCTAGTGATTCAGTTCAGTGTGCTTTGCTTCAGTGGCCTGGGTTCAGTTCCTAGGCACAGACCTACACCACTAGTCTGTCAGTGTCCATGCTGTGGTGGCAGCTCACATACAAAAAGAGGAAGATTGGCAACAGATGTTAGCTCAGGGAGAATCTTCCTCAGCAAAAAAGAGAAAGAACAGCAACAGATGTTAGCTCAGGGTGACTCTTCCTCATGAAAAAAAAATAATAGCATTCTGTATTGTAACGATGCAAGTGCTATTAGAGGGTAGTATGTGACTAATTTCTAAAGGAGTGGTTCAACGAGGATCACTCAGGGATGTAATAGTACTGAAGGGTTTGTGAAGAAGCCGAATCCTAAGGAGTTCATCAGGTCAGATTGAAGAGAGTTGAAAAGGTAGTCTGGCAGAAAACAAGGTATAGCCAAAGTTGTCATGAACCTTTCAGGCAGTTTTCAAAAGTTTCATTATGCTTTGTGAAAATTCATTTTACTTATACCTTTTTTCTCCTTAGATTTATTCTAATGCCCTTTATTTTCTTATTTATTCACTTCTACCATCCCCACATCAGGAAGATGGGGCTTTCTTAATTGGCGTTGGAGACCTATAGTTGCCTGACCAGCCTGGGGAAAGATAAGAAGAGAGTGCACCAGGCACAGGGCTGTAGCTCATGGAATAGTGGCTTTGACTCTGAAATAAACTGGCCTTTTCCACTGAGTCTTTCATTTAATTCCCTTCTGCTTCTTAAAGTCTCTGAGAGGCCATAGAGTTCTCATCAGTAAGCTTCTTTTTCTTTTCTTTTGAGGTTTGAGATATTAAAGTAGGTCGTTAGATTAAAACAATATTTTTCTGAATCACAGCATGTGAAAATGTATGTATCTCAAAAAAATGTCTAAAGTGCGTTCTCATTTAACTCTCTTGAATATTAATCAGCTCTTCTACATCTGTAATTGTGGTCTATAGTACTGTTATTACATAGTATTGTTATTAGTACCAGTTTCATCTTGACAGTGGTCTTGAGGTAAGTATATTTATTATCCCCATTTTACAGATGTAGAAACTGGATCTTGAGATGATAAATAGCTTGGCAGTGTTAATGTGGCCAACCAGTAGCACAGCTGCGACTCAGACCAGGTCAGTATGACAGGATAGCCTGAAGATGTGATCTGAGGGATTTTTGTGATGTTTTTGAAATTTCCTGGATGTTTCCGTGCTTTGAGAGGATAATAAATAAAGATAGTTGGAACTAGAACTATCCTGGAAAACCCAGGACCAATTTGTAACCATTGCCAAAGTACATTTCTCCCTTTCTGTGGGTCAAAGCCAGCTTTCTCCAGGAAATCTTCCCTCATTAGTCTATTTTTGAGCCTGTCAGTCCAGTTTTGGTCTACTTCTTTCTCCACTCTAAAGTGTATCCTTAGAACCTAAGGTCACTGAAGATGGAAACTGTCTTTAACTGCACACCTTCTGAGTGCTCAGTGAATCACTTCGGTTCTGGACCAACATTTGCTAAGTGCTGTACTTCAGCTCTTTCAGTAACTGGTGATTGAAGCCTAACTTAAACTAGATAAAGGCACAAAGGATTGATGGATATGCCTGCAGCTCAAAGCAGCTGGGCACCTGGGATGCTCAGGGACCTGGCCTGTAACCTGTAGCATGTCTTGTGCCTCTTCTCACCTTCTCAGGTTTTTCCATATAGTATGAGACAAGGCTGCTAGTTCATTTGGGGGCACATTCTTGACCAAGTTGGGAAGAAGAGCATCTTCTCCAGTAACTTCAGTTAGAAAAGTCCTGGAGAGAGCCTCTGACTGACTCAACTTGGCTCTCATGGATCCCTGGATCAGTCACCGTGGCCAGGCTGATGTCCTGTGACTGGCCTTGGCCAGGTTGAGTGCCTTACACTGTGGTGTGGTGAGGGTGTGTTTTGTCACTAGAAACAGAAAGGTAGATGGGTGAGAAGGCTAGGCAGTCAGCTGAAGCTGCCACTGTAAACACCTGCTCTATGGCTGAGTAATCACTGTAGAGAGAGAAATATACATGATTTATAACAGTGTAAAGAGACCTGTGGTAGAGGTATTGTTTATTACAATAATTGGATAAAATGGAAATGAGCTATTCTGAATTTCCCCTTAAGCTTATACTTACTCTTTGGTTTACTTTAGATATTATCAACATCTGTACACCAATTTAAAATCGTTTGACAAGTGTAGTGATATTCAAGTAATTTACATATTCATTCAACAGTCACTTAATGAGTACTCTGTGTGTGTGTGTGTGTGTATGTGTGTGTGTGTGTGTGTGTGGAGTGCTGTGCGCTGAGGGGATGAGATAAATTAGGTACAGGACTCCCCCACACTTGGTCTAGTGGAAGGAGTAGAGTGGGCAGGAAACAGAATGACCTCACAGAAGGAGGGATGTAAGTGGAGGCATTGAGGGATGTTTCATGGAAGAGATGAGCATGGATCTGTGGCAGAGTTGGAGAGACCAAAGGGAATGGAGAGGTGATTTCTGGCAAAGAGTGCCATGGGCACAGGTGTGGTGGTAGAAATGTACAGGCTCTGTTGGCAGCGATGAGTGAAGTGGACCAGATTGGCTGGGGGAGTGGAGGGAAAGGCCAAAAAGTGAGGTCAAAGGCCAGCTAGTAGGTATCTGAACTTGGGCTCAGTCTCTCATGTCATCAGATTTGTGGGTAGGTCTCTGTCACCACTGCCTGAGCTGCTGGAGGGCAGGGTCTTTCTTGCTCACCTTGTATCCCTGGATCTGGCAGAGTGTCTGCATGCAGTGGGTGCTCAGTACATGTTTACTGGCTGACTGCAGATGAGAACATTAGAATTCTGTCATTTATATTAAATTAGAGAGTTCTAGTCCCTAAGGAATCTGAGTATGAGGGCCAACCCCATGGCCTAGTGGTTAAGTTCAGCGTGCTTGCTTCAGTGGCCTGGGTTTGGTTCACAGGCACGGACCTACACCACTCGTCAGTGGCCATGCTGTGGCAGTGACCCACATACAAAATAGAGGAAATTGGCACCGATGTTAGCTCAGGGTGTCTCTTCCTCAAGCCACAAAAAAAGAAAAAGAGGAGGGTTGGCAGCAGATGTTAACTCAGGGCAAATCTTCGTAAGCAAAAATAAATAAACAAACAAATAAAATCCTTAAAAATAAAAAAGAATCTGAGTATGGATGAACTCCAGAGAAGCAAAGGACAAGCCAAATGTAACCAAAGCCATGAGTGACAGGTCTGAGAAGTGTTCTGTTGCCTGAGAGAAGGAAAGATCCCTGAAAAAACAAATGGGCAAGGGCTTCAAAGAATGGGCTATGAGCATCACAGTGCCTGCTGACTAGTTGACTTGGTTAAAACTTTACATCTGTTCCTCGTACTTGAGGACCACTGAATCATTGTTTCTCCTTAATGTAGGTAAATTCCTGGGTGGAAAAGTGTTGCCATTCTTCAAGTATTTGTCTTCAGTCATTGGGATTTATTCAGATATCCAAGAAAACTTCCCTTTTGCATTCTGATAGACATCCGATTTTCCCCCCAAATTTATTAAATGATATCCAAAACAATATTTAGAAATGTTCACTTCTTTCCAAGAGGGGTAGCCTAAAAAGTTATAGTGGCAAGCATTTAGTTTTATACGGTGTAAAGTTTCAAAATGAATAAATAAAATATATAAGCATGGTGTACCTAAAGAAAGGAAAAATAGAGCAGAGCAGTAATAAGAAGGAAAAGTGGTCTGTGAGGGGCTGATGTGGAGAGTAATGCAATGAAGCAGAGTTTAACTGTTTTGTGTTTAACCACTTCAATTTCTTCCTTCTAAAATTTGTTCCCAAGTATTATCCTCATTATTCACAGTTTCTGTATTTACAACACACGTGTTCCCAGCAGAGTTTGAGCAAGGCGTTACTCTGCCTGCTTGTTCCAGCTCTCACACTGTAACTAAATGTCCTTTTCTTGGTCTGTTTATTGCCATGTTTTCACATTTTTCTGCTTTGTGTTGGTGATTTCAATGTTTAAAATGGCCCCCCAGGCATAGTGCTGAAGTGCTGTGTGTTAGATAAGAAAATGCATGTGCTTCATTCAGGCGTGAGTTACAGTGCTGTTGGCCATGAGTTCAGTGTTAAGGAATCAACAATGTATATTAAATAAGGTGTCTAAACAGAAATACATATAAAATAATGTTATAAATTGACAGGAACAAACCCTGTATTTCTCTGAGCAGCGGTTCAGCATTTGCTAATTCTTTGTGGTGACTTGATAGAACATTAACTACTGTGAATAATGAGGAATAATGAGAACTGACTGTATTTCTCTCCTCTTCTTCTGGCTGGGATTATTTAGTTATTTTGTGGGCGGGGGGGGGGGCAGGTTTTGGAACCTTTTAATTTTGACAAAATTTCAAATTTACATAGAAGTTGCAAGAATGGTATAAAGAAGTTCCTTATAATGGAACTATAAATGGATTGAATAGTGTCTGCCCTAAAATTCATGTCCATCTGGAACTTCAGAATGTGACCTTATTTGGAGATAGGGTCTTTGCAGATGTAATTAGTTAAGATGAAGTCATACTGCATTAGAGTGGACCCTAAGTCCAATGACTAGTATCCTTATAAGAAGAGGCGAGGACACACAGAGACTCACACAGGAGAGAGAGTGCAACATGATGATGGAGGCAGAGATTGGAGTGATCCAGTTATAAGCGAAGAAGTGCCAAGAATTGCTGGGGGAAAGAGGCAATGAAGATTCTTTCCTAGGGCATCCAGAGGAGCTAACACCTTCATTTTGGACTTTTAGCCTTCCGAATTGTGAGAAAAGTTTTGTTGTTTTAAGCCACTGTAATTTGTTATGGCAACCCTAGGAAACTAATACAATCCTTTATCCCAATTCACCAATTTATTATTATTTGCCTCTCTCTTTTTCTCTCTCTCTTTCTCTTTTCCCCTTTCTCTCTCCCTCTCCTTCTCCTTTCTCTCTTTCTTTCTGCATATGTGTATCTAATTTTTTTCTATACTATTTTAGAGTTATTGGGAGACATAGTGCACCTTTACCTCTAAATAGTTATTTCCTAGAATTAGGACGTTCTCTTACATAAGCCTAATATAATTACAAAAATAAGAAATGGAAAATTGATACAATACTGTTATCTAATCAACAGTTCATATTCAAATTTTTTATATTGCCTAGTAATGATCTGTTTTCCCTGGTCCAAGATCCAATCCAAGATCATACATTTTATGTCCTTTTCATGCCTCTTTAGACTTCTGTTAATCTGGAACAATTCCTCAGACTTTCTTTGTGCTTCTTGACCCTGTCGTCGTTGAGGTGTACAGGCCGGTTATTTTGGACTTATCTGATATTTTCTCCTGTTTAGATTTAGTTTATATGTTTTTGGTAGGAATACCAGAGAAGTTGTTTTGTATTCTTCTCAGTGTCTCACATCAAGAGGCACTTGATGTTGGTTTACATCAACACTGATCATTTGATTAAGATGGTGTCTGATGGGTTTCTCCACTATAAAGTTACTATTTTTCCCTTTGGAATTAATTAGTTAATAATTTGTGGGGAGATGTTTCTTGACCATGTGAACATCCTCTTCATCATTAAACTTTCATGTGACCACTAGTTTTAGCATTCATTTATGGTTTTGTAAATCCATCATTTATTTGTTTGTATCAATGTGGATTCGTATTCTCATATTAATAGGTTATAATCTTTTACTGTCAGTATTTATTTGATGTGGGAATGTCCCACATTTGGCCAGTGAGAGCCCCTTCTTGCAGGCTCATGTGTCTTTTTGACATGTTCTCATTATTCCTGGAGCACTTTCTTACTCTCTGGTTCAAGATATTTCAGGCTCATTTGTACTTGTCTATCCCATCCCTGGAATTACCCATTTCTTTAAAGAGCTGACCTGGGCTGATTTAATGCATTAAAGAGGTATTCTGAAGTTAAAAAATATATATCGGCTCTAAACAGACTGAATGATATCTTTCACTTTCTTTACTGTTCCAGATAACTAAGTGAGCTTCTTCAGAGCTGACAGGGGAAACTGCACACTGGTGGAGGGTAAACACCCTCTTGAGGATAGATGTCTCTTCCTCTCGTGGTCCTGCTTCCACAATAGGAATTTCTACATAAGGAGGAATGTGCTTAGAGCTGTTACATGTTAAAATACTATCTATGTTATGGCTGAGTTTGTTTTAATGAATTTTTCCCTTCTTCCTAGTTAAGGAAATTTTAATGGTATATTTTAATCTTTATATTTTTTAAAACTACAGTGATATTGATGAAGGGTTTTATTTCTGATTGGGTGACCAACTCATAGTAGTTGACCTTAATTTGATTCCTAATGCAAATCTAAAATTTTCCTTAAAGTAAAGTGCAAATTTAAAAATGTATGAAGTGAATGCATGTCTGTTGTAGACATTTATAAAACAACAGAACAAAAAAGCTTCCAGAAAATAAGTCAGTGTTAATCACTCTTGTACTCCTTGGCTCATATTTTCTTCTCTGGAGTATCTTAAATATGTTGCTTTCTTCTCCTGGCATAAAGCTTTGCTGTCAACATCTGATAATAACGTAATTTTTATTCACTTGTGAGTCATTTATTCTTTTTCTAGATGCTCAAGGAGTTTTTAGTAGTCTATTTACTAAGATTTATCTTGGTTTTGATTGCTTTTGACTTGATCTTTTCAGGTATGTGGTATGCTTCAATACATAGCTTCTTTTTTTTTTTAATTTCAGGAAAGTTTTTCTGGAATTTTAGTTTTTAGTATTTGTTCTGTCCCATTGCTTTGGTTTTATTCTTCAGGGATTCCTGTTTGTATGTTGGATCCCAAGAGAGACTTGATCACTCTCTTTCTCTTGAATCCTTTTACTCTTTCTTCATTTGAGTTGGGTAAACTTTTAAAATTTCCTTCTATTACCTTTCATTTCTCTTCACATATTATCTGTAATATCTACTTGTTCTTGGATTCCTTCCTTTTTTCTGGGGTGATTTTTAAAAGAATTTTATTCTACTTCCTAATTTTGTCACTTCATTTCTGAATTTTTATAAATCTGAATGTTTTGTTTTGAAATAGTAGGTTACAGTTTTTTCTGTTTTATGGGCATGTCTTTGATGTGCTTTCTTTGTGTTTTGGGATGTTATTCTGCTCCTTTTTGGTTTTTCTAATAACTTTGTATGGGATTTAGCTTTGATCCTTTATGGTTTGTTTTTTGAAGAAGATTAGCCCTGAGCTAACATCTGCCACCAATCCTCCTCTTTTTGCTGAGAAAGACTGGCCCTGAGCTAACGTCTGCCACCAATCCTCCTCTTTTTGCTGAGGAAGACTAACCCTGAGCTAACATCTGCCACCAATCCTCCTCTTTTTGCTGAGGAAGACTGGCCCTGAGCTAACATCCATGCCCATCTTCCTGTACTTTATATGTGGGACACCTACCACAGCATGGCTTGACAAGCAGTGTGTAGGTCTGCACCTGGGATCTGTCTACGAAACCAATCTATAAATGAAAATTTGGGTGAGTTTATTCTGAGCTAAAATGTGAGGACCATGGCCCGGGGTCTTTCTTCCCACAGGAAGAAAGGGCACCAAAGTGGGGTGTACAGAGTGGTTATATACCCCCAAAGAGGATGTTTCACATATGATTGAAATCTCCTTTTTATAATAGTCACGAGACTGCTCTGTCAGCACAGTGATTGATGGACACAGCAGGTAGGTCTGCTGTCTCAGTGGACACAGCAGGGTGGCAGATCTGTTGTCTCGGGCTGGGTGGTCACAGGTGAGCAAGGTGAGTGCAGCAGTCAGTTCCTAGCCTAAGGAAAGATGCTTATCCTTAAGGAAATGCCAATGTTGGGGGAAGTTGTACCTTTATCTTAAGGCCATTTGTTCTTGCCATAGTAAATGTTTAAAGCAGATATACAATGCATGCTCAACGGCCCTTTTGGAAAAAACAAAGTCAGGCCGAATTAGGTTTACACCAAATGGCTTCCTCATATACTCCAATATATCCTATTGATTGCCATTTCTATTTGTCAGATCTGAACTGGGGAACTTAACCACTGCACCACTGGGCTGGCCCCTGGCTTTGATCCTTTTTTGTTGCTTATTTTTATGTTATAGTTATTCTGAATTTTTAGAAGGAGGGCAGATTCAAGATAGTTTTTATAACTTCCATTGTTTCCTTGTAGTTTGCAAAAATATGGCCACTTGTTTCTTTGTTATTTATATATTTTTGACTCTGCTCTCATCCACCACTCCACCTGGACCTTTTCTTTTCTTTGTCTCTATCATCCCTCTGTTGCTGAGCAAACTCCACTCCCAGTAGTATCTCGTCAGTGGGGGGCCCTGTCCAGGAAGGTAATCCTGGCTGACTGATTTGGAGTGTCCTACACTGCCCCCACCCCTTTGGATCTTCTTGGCTGGAGCTCTTATCCTCACTCTGTTTCAGGTACCATTCTCAGATCACCTGTTCCACTTCCTAGTTCCTAGTGAACACCAGATATCTGGGTGCTCAGCTCCTCCTTTGCTCCTGTTCTTCTCTCACCCTCTTTCCTTTCAGGTATGAGACCATGCAGGACTTTGGAGAGTTGATTATTTGTCCTCACCAATTTGTATTTTGGAGTTTGTTGATTAGTTCTACGTATTGTATATGCGCTTTTGGTTTTGCTATCTTGTTGCTCTTTCTTTACTTGGGGATTCAGAGACATTCAAAAACGTTGCCTTTACCGCTGCCATTCGTGAGTTTCCACTTTGTTAATTGTCAACTTAATGTCTATTTAATGAAGTTGACCTTTTTTTTTCTTTAAAAATCATCCCTGCAGAGAAAAAGAAATTGGAATATAGAATACTCATCCTTTCCGGGAGAGAGTCCATTGAAGTTCAGAAGAGCAGGTCTCAGGACAGTGGGGGCAGCTGCTTCCCTCTCTGAAGCATGGCTGAGGTGTGGAGAAGGATTTCAGGACGCTTCTGGGACTCTGGTAAAGTAACTGTAAAATTGTTTTCCCTGAATGCCAAAGGGTAAATCCTAGATTCCTGAATGTTTAGGCCACTGTAATTATATTTCTTTGGAATTCCTTTATTTATTTTCTTTCAGGACACTGTAATTGGTGCATTACTTTTTTTCCCTGCATTCTTGAATTCCTTTAATAATTGTGGCAAGTTAGTATTAACCTCTTAATGCCATGCAGGACCTTTTAACCTTTTTGTTTGTAAATGAAAGATGCATACTGAGAGTGTTCTAAGAAGATGAAACTGTTGAACATCCTACTCTTCACAAGAAGTATATTTATGAAATGCTTGTATATGCAGAATTGTTTGGCAATGAGATATTCTGGTTAATTTTTATATATATGGTAACTTTGAAATACAACATAGCGGAATACTATTATAAACTCTAAAGGTTTGACGGCTCTTGTTTAGATACTGGAAAAATACAAAAAATACATTTATAAGTATATGAGGTATGTGTGCTTTGGGACTGCTTAGGGGTAAATATAAATAAAGGAAAACAGAGAAATATGTTCAGGACGGTGTAGTTTAAGGTTTTGACTATTTTATAAAATACTGTTGGTTTTTAGCCTTGGTTACATGAATTACTACATTATTACTGTTATCTGCCTGCAGTCATCAACAGCTGAGAAGAAGACTATTACAGAAAAGTACCTTGAATTATCACCTAGGCCCAAAAAAGGTAATATTTTGTTGATTTCTTGACAGAAAAGGTATAAGGCTAATAATATATCCTTCTTTGATTTATTTGCTTTCTTTTAAAAAGTTATTTACATAGTTTGAATAGACTATGCTTGGTTAAAAAACATCAAAACAATGTAAAAAGGTATTTTTTGCAAAATCTCTCTCTTGTCTTTGTACCATCTACCCCACTTTCCCTGCCTCCTATGGACAATTATTAAATTTTTGTGTGTGTCCTTCCTGCGTTCATTATTGCCAGCGGAGCCTAGTGGTTTAGCTGAGGGTCATAGCTCCAGGGCTTTTTAAAAAATTGGATTTGGGAAATAAAGTTATGACCTATGATATAAGGACTGTACTACTTCAGGTAATGAAACTCTTACTTGGTGAATTAGTTAGGGAAAGCTTTCAATTACAAATAGTAGGAAACTCTATTGTAATGTTTGAAGAAATGGGTTGAATTTACCTCCTGCAACCAGAAGTCCGGGGGTCCAGACTCATCCTGAATTCTGCAGCCTTAGCTTGGGGTTTGTTCTTGTGGCCATGAGGTAGAAGCTAAATTCTCCAGTGTAGGCTCTGAGGTTTTTCTCCAAGTGAACTTTTCCTCTGGGAAGGAATTTCCTCCCTAGGACCTCTGTCTTTGGCCAGAACCTATTACATAGGGCCACGTCCACTAAAGAGACTTGAGTGAAATTAAGAATTTTTAAATATCTATGTTGCTGCTCAAATAAAAATGGGGTTTGTAAGTAAGAAAGAAGAGGGAGTGGATATCAGGGAGGCAGTTACTGTGTGTTTGGGCAGGAAGAGTGGGAATTTGAGACTTCAGGGATCTTGTCTGGTTCCACAGTGTCCTGACTGTGTCCTGATTGTGTGATCTTGGGAAAAAGCAAGCTAAACATGCTGAACCTAAGTTTCTGCATCTGGAAAATGGTCGAAAGAATGTGTGCCTCTTTGGGTTATTGTGAGCTTAAAAAAAAAGTCATAAAAATGCTTAGTTCAAAAGCTTACGCTTAGTAGGTGCTTAACTGATGGCAGCAATTGCTGTCATGTCTGATGGCAAAAGGAGCCATATGAGAGCCAGCTCGAAGTTCTGCAGTTGGAAAACTTTCTGTGAATAAGAGCCTGAACACTTTAAGCTATGCTATTATCTCACTAAGATTTAAGAGAGTCCTTTTTGATGCAAATGAAAAATAAAATTTCCCAGGTGTTTTTTTTAATTCCTAAAACACTGTATTATAAAATAGACCGGCACACGTCTTTTTGTAATACCGTAATTTTCTGACGGAATAGCAGAATTTAACTTTTCTTATTATTAGTGCTGAATGCTGTGATTTTCAAAGATCAATTTAATTCTGATTTCTAAACTGTCATAATATATGGAGAAAATAGCATATATATATGTATTTTTTTTTCTTTTTACAGATGTGGCTTGTATCTTTTTCTGGAGTAATCAAATTCAATCTGGAGAGAGAAAGCAATATTAAATAAGCTGCTACCATGTATTTAATTACAAAAGGATCTTTGGGGATGATTTCCACATACCAATATATGTTCGACCCACTCTGCTGTACTTTCCACTCTGTAGAATGAGCGATATATTGTGAAAGGCTGAAAGAGCTTGTATCATTATGTAATTATTTTATTTATGGGATAAGCAGCTTGTTAAGGCAAGGAAGTATTGTTAATAATTTAACAAAATCTTATAAATAGAAACTGATGGAAAAAGCAACTCAAGGCATTTCTTAGAACTGGTTCATTTTTAAATAGTAGCTTCTAAAGTATTAGTTTAAGATAGGCTATTAAAAGTTTTAGGGTGTGGAAGTAATATTTTTATGAGAGCTAGGAAGCAGAAGTGGGGGAATGTACAAAGTGTGCAAAAAGCACACCGACGTGTCTCGTGTCTCTATTTCCTCATCTATAAGGCGCTGAGAACCACAGAAGACTGAAAGAGGGAGGAAATAGAGGAGAAGGGAAGGGGTGAGAGAAGCGAGCAGATGAAAGTTGGCAAAGGATCTTACCAGAAGGTTCAAGGGAGATGGAAGAAGATAAAAACTTGAAGTTAAAAGAACCTTTGTGGGTAGTGATTTTCTTAATAAGGCAGAACTTTTTTAAAAAAATGTATTTATCAAGCAAAATGAAACTGAAATATAAAGGAAATATTTTTTAGTTTTAATTTTTAAAATTTTTTCTCCTAAAATACTCTGCAAAATATTTTCTCAAAATCTTTATTGAGGTCAGAAATCTTCTGTTCCTTGAGAAGCATTACTAAATTTTTTTTATTATTATTTGTTGATGTACTTTTCTCCCCGTTGGACCATGGGTGTTTTAAGGGCAGACCCTTCTCTGTTCTTCATCTTTACATCCTAGGTATATTAGTTTGCTGGGGCTGCCATAATAAAGTACCACAGGGGCTGGCCCCGTGGCCGAGTGGTTAAGTTTGCGCGCTCCGCTGCAGGCAGCCCAGTGTTTCGTTCGAATCCTGGGCGCGGACATGGCACTGCTCATCAAACCACACTGAGGCAGCGTCCCACATACCACAACTAGAAGAACCCACAATGAGAAATATACAACTATGTACTGGGGGGCTTTGGGGAGAAAAAGGAAAAAATAAAATCTTTAAAAAAAATAAAAAATAAAAAAAATAAAGTACCACAAACTGGGTGATTTGAACAGCAGAAACTTATTATCTCACAGTTCTGGAGGCTAAAAGTCCAAAATGAAGGTATTGGCAGGGTTGATTCCTTCTAGGATCTGCTCCAGGCTTCTTTCCTTGGCTTGTAGTTAGCTGTCTTCTCCATGTGTCTCTTCACATTGTCTTCTCTCTCTGCATTTTTGTTTCTGTGTCCAAATTTCTCATTTTTATAAGGACACTTGTCATATTGGATTAGGACCCACCCTAATGACCTTACTTTAATTTGATTACTTTATAGAGACCCTATCTCTAAATAAGGTCACATTCTGAGATGCTGGGAGTTAGAACTTTAACATATGAATAAATTTTGGGGGGACACAATTCAACCCATAACACTAGGTACTAGCACAATGCCTGGCACACAGTGGGCACCCAGAAATGTTTATAAATACATGGTGACTATTCCTATAGTCTGGCTGATGTCCTTCCTAGAATTTTATTGGAATGGGCCTTGATTTCCGGGGTACTCTTTTTCAGTAAATGAAGTGAATTAGTGACTAATAAATTCCTGGTAGCGTTTTACCTATATAAATTGTATAGTTAAGTGCCTATAATTCATAGGTTTGTGAATTCTGTGAATTCATTGTATAATCTGAAAATAGTGATAACTTTACTTCCTGTCTTAGTCTGTTATGGATGCTAACACGAAAATACCACAGACTATGTAGCTTATAAACAGAAGAAATTTATTTCTCACAGTTCTGGAGGCAGGGAGTCTAGTATATTTGGTGTCTGGTAAGGACTCAATTCCTGGTTCATAGGCAGTGCCTTTTTGCTACATCCTCATGTGTCAGAAGGGGCCAAGGATCTCTCTGGGGTTTCTTTTATGGGGCATTAATTCCATTCCTGAGAGCCCCACCTCTTAATACCATCACATTGGGGATTAGATTTCAATATCTGAATTTTAGAGGGACATGAATATTCAATTTGTAGCATTCCAGCTCTTCTTTTTTGATTTACTTTTCCAGATGCATAATAATGAAAGCGATTTGCAATTAAATACGTAGCTTAGTTTTATTAGCTATTTAAATCAGTATGGATTCTTAGTTTATTTTTAATTTTATATTTTGAAGGATGGATAACTAGTAGTTCTAGATGTTCATGGCACAGAGTAAGTGTTCAGTAAATATTTATTATTATATGTTTTTGTGCCTTTGTTAAGTGTTGTTTTTTCAGACATCATTTTGTCAGTGAATTCTCCTTTCCTGATCAACATAAAGTGGAGCATTCACTCCTTTTGTGCTGCCATTAAATCACAACATGTCTCTAATGTAATATTTAGGTGTTTTTGGTATTGATTTTTTTGGGTTGTTTTTCTTTTCATTTCATCAAATATGCTGGGAAGCTATAGCTCTATAATTATTTCAAGGGTTTTTTTGAGTTTTCATTCGTGCTCCAGTCATTTTCCTTGTCTTTTATAACTTATCTCAATCAGTTCTTCTTTTTCTTCTTGTAATTTGGCTTTAATTCAAAGAATCTTAGCCAGGTTCCACATAGAACTTTAGGCAGGAAGATTTGATGCAAGATATTGCTTCCACTATCATCAGAATTTTGTGTATTTGTGACTTTGGCAAAGTAAGACATGTAAAAATTTCATTCTGATAAGTAACCATACCAGTTGATCGTTTTCATATATATATATATATTTTTTTCTTTAACAGAAACTGTTACATCTCAGAGTACCAGTGGACTTAGAGATTTAACACAGAGTTTCAGTGGAAGTGATCTGTCAGATGAAGGTAAAACACTTTTTAAACCACAGAGAGATAATGGACATGGTTCTAGAATAGACAGGTTTTGTAACAGGAATATTTTATGTCCAGAAGATGAGGACAGTGAAGGTAAATTGATAATTTTGTAAGAAATCCAATTTTTGTTATATATTGGGTTCAATATTGGAAAAAACTTTCTTACATTCCTTCAATACTTAGTGTTGATTATGATTTTACTGAGTCCCAGTCTCTTTGCTAAGCCCTTTAGAAACATTTTCTCATTTCTCCCAACAACTACAAGAGATAGATATTACCAGTATTATTATTATTTTTTCTTTTTAAAGATTTTTTAAGATTTTATTTTTCCTTTTTCTGTCCAAAGCCCCCCGGTACATAGTTGTATTTTTAGTTGTGGGTCCTTCCAGTTGTGGCATTTGGGATGCCACCTCAGCACGGCTTGATGAGCAGTGCCATGTCTGCGCCCAGGATTTGAACTGGCAAAACCCTGGGCTGCTGAAGCGGAGTGCATGTGAGCTTAGTCACTCGGCCACGGGGCCGGCCCCATAGAATATTTTAAGTCTTAATGCTGTCAAAATAAGCTTCAACTTTTAACTCTTACCTTGTTAGTGCATGTTAGTTACTTAGTCAAAGTTAAGTTTGTACACACAGCCCCTGTGTAAGGTGATTACATCATTTTGGCCACTTTGTATGCCATCTTACAGTTGACATTTTAGTAATAACTGGGTGAAGTGGTATTTTAAGGTTATACCTCAGTTCACAGGGCTTATATAGTTAATTCAACCATATTAAATGAAATTCATTGTTATGTAACTCTTGATTTGTCTTCACACATCTCAGAACATAATTCCATTATTAAACGCTATGCTTTTTCTGGGTGAATGGTATGTGAATTACATTTCAATAAAGCTGGTATTAAAAAAATAAAAGTCGTATATGTCCTTTCTATTAAAAGAGATACTCAATAGTTTGAAAAGTCTAAGGATAGAAAGATGCTTTGAGTTAATTACTTTAAAATGAGTTAACAAAGTATTGATTTGTCATAAATAAGTTGACTGTTGGGTAACAAGTAAATGATCCCTTGGATTATATCTAGTCTTGTGTGCAACTGCTGGTTTATCTTTCTCTTCTCCCGAGTTTTTCTCTTCCTTTCTTTCCTCCCTCCCTCCTTTTTACCTTTACCTTTTATCAAGTTCTTGTTTTATCTCATGGTTATTATGTATGCTATTTCCTTTGATATCTACTATATCTTGTGAGCTAAGTAGCCTCATTTTACAGAAGAAAATTGGGACTTAGAGAAGTCAAGGCACTTGCCCAGAGTCACATGGTTCATAAGTGTGCCAATTGATATTCAGAGCCCAGGATGTCTAACTTCATTGCTGTGTGCTTGAACACTGCTCTGGTGGTTACCAGACCTGGCCTCTTATCAGAATTACCAGGTGAGCTTTAAGAACAATATTCCCAGACCTTCTTCCAGCCATATTGGATTCGAGTTTCTGGGCCTTAAGGCCCAGAATTCAGATTGACAGGGAAGAGCCCTGAGTTAAATTGTCAAAATATTTTTCTCTTTAAAGGAATGTTTTCCCTTTGATATGTCTTTTATATAACTTTGGGGGAGTTTCTTAACTTTTCAGAGACTGAATTTCCTCATCTGTAAAATGCAAATTTTAGTCTAACAGCAATTGTCTTGCCTGCTTCATAAAAATCATTGTGACCAGATGAAAGGTCTTATTAGTTTTGTTGTGATATATCATTTTATAGCACTCATCACATTGCAGTATAAGTGTTGTTCATCTCTGGGCTTCTCCAGGGTAGGGATAGTGTTCTGTATTCTTTCCTGTATTTTTTCCTTCTCTTTTTTATATTGTGAATATCTAGAATGGCTTGATAGGCCTTTAGTAGGCACTGATTTTATTGAATGTATGAATGAATGCTATAAAAATGTATTGTACTGGCAGCAGTGGCAGTAGCTCTGAGAGCACTTGTGCTCCTTCTCTCGCTTTCTGTGACTTCCTGCTGTGATGGTTCAGCAAGCTGGAGAATTTCTTATGCATTTCCTTGCTTGGTTCCATGAGTTAATGTGATGTTAGAAACGGGAAATAATTGCTATTGCGCATCTGCTTCTCTTAGACTGGTCTTACCTCCAGTCTTTTGTAATCATTATAGTGAACTTTTGCTTCATCTTCTGGAACAACAGTATCAGATTAAAGAATACTTACTGTTTTTGTTTATCCCATAATTTTAACTTTAGCTTAAATTTTTCCTTTTCTTTTTTTCTTTTTTGGTTTTTATTTTGAATTCCCTTCAAGTATTAAAGCTAGTAAGTTTTTAAAATTTTTAATATTACTTCTATCTGGAAGTAAGATTGTTGCTACTAGACCTCTGAAACAGGGCCAAGATATCTTACTAGCCTCCTGAGTTGCTGAAGTAGCTGTGAGGGAGCACTTGTGCTTTGTACTGTAAGAAAGGTTGTGTTATATGCCATGCCTCAGAGATTAATTTATCCTTAATAACTACTTTCATTTCTTTAAGCATAGTAGATTGGAGTCAGTACATTTGGTTATTTAATATATGAAAATAATTTAACTTGCAGATTAAAATTTTCCTAAAGTAGCTTCTAGGTAATCATGCTTATGAAGTAAACTGAAAACTGTTTACTTTAGTTGTTTCCTTACTGATGAAATAAATCTATAGAAGAAAATTGGGGATGAACATCCTTGAAAACATCTTTAGTAAATAGAAGACTGATTAAATAAACTGTGGATCAACTATGCAATGGAATCCTATGATATAGAAAAGAAAAGAGGATACTCCCTGTTTACTGATGTGGAAAAACCTCTCAGTTGTGTTAAGTAAAAAATAAAAATCAAAGTGTATCAGAAAGGAGGAGAAGGTAACACTGTATTTTTTTTGCTGGATCATGCTGCCAAAACTCTAGAAGGATACAAAAAAAAACTAATAAAACCTGAGAATTGGCGTGGCGGTAACAGGAGAAATAGGATAACTAGAGATAAGAATAAGAATATACTTTTCACTGTCTTTAAACATATTTAAAAAAAATTATTGAACAAACATGGATCTTTTTATCTATTGAGAATTAAAAAATAGATTTAAAAATACTAAAGATAAATAAAATTGTTTAAAATTGTGTTTTTTTTTAGATGAACTGCAGTTCATCGACTGGGAGATTGACAGTGACAGGGAAGATATTAGTGAATGTAACGAATTTGAAGATGATGAGAGTGCTGTGGAAATATCGGACTGTGCTTCTTGTGCAAGCAGTCATTCTTTGACAAGTGAAGAGAGGCTATCTGAGCTTCCTAAGGTAAGAACAGATTGTTTCAAAATTTTTCATTCTGTTTATGGTGTTTGTTAATCATAGCCTTTTGGTTGTTTTGTTTTTAATTCCTTCCTCAGGGACAACAGCTTTGACTCTTAGTGGATTCTTTTGTTCCTTGCCTCCTTATCTCTGAATAACATACTTGTAATGTACTTCTAAACAGGGGTAAATATTGAGTTCTCTTCTTACCCATTCCCCACCGCCTGCTACACATTGAACTTTTCCCATCCCTCTGTTCTTCCAGGATAGATATATCATGATTTGTTTAGACTAATATTCAGCATTACATAATTATGAATAAATAATGTTCATAACCAAGGCAAATATTAATTATGATGATTTTTCCTTCATGCTTTTTCATGTTCCTTGGAGTTAATTATTTTGGGCTTTTGTTTGCCTAGTTTTACTTATCGTTAATAAAACTCTAATGATTCACCATTGTTTAGCTCTCCCATTAAGATTTTCAGACGCACCAGCCATTTTATCAGTTTAGTTTTCTTGGAGAACTCTTTTCCATAACTTCCTAGCTACTCCAGTTTGAACTCAGTGTCCTCTCTGCTTTGTGGACCTTGCAACCCTTAGGTCCTATTTCATCATCTTTCTGGGAGTTCCCTTTACTTCTTCCCTACAGGGAGCAACTTCATCCTAGATTCCATGCCTACTTCTTCCTTTATTTTCAGTTTCATATTGATTGAGCACATCTTCCAATAGCTTCCAAGAAAGGATTTATGTAAGATAATTTCTTGAGATTTGGCATTCAGAAGATGCATTTATCACACTTTGATATGTTACTGAAAACTTATATAGAATTTTAGGTTGGCAATAATTTTTCTTCAGAATTTTGAAGGCATTGCTTCACTGTCTTAGTACCAGTGTTGCTGTCAAGAAGCCTGAAGTTATTCTCATTCTTGATCTTTTAAGACTTTTTCATTATCTCTTCTTTTAAGTAGTTTGATTGTAATATGCCTAGGTGTGGTTTTCTGCTTAGAGTTTGTCAGACTTCTTGGTTTTCTGGTGTGTCAGGAGTTCCCATGCCCACCTGTAGGGTCAGTAATTCCCTAGAAAGACCCTCAGAACTTAGCTTATAGTCATACTCATGGCTATGATTTATTACAATTAGATGACACGATGCCAAATCAGCAATCTTCCAAGAGTCCTTTTCCACTAGAAAGTCCTTTTCCACACAGGGCATGCTTAATTTCTCCAGCAGTGAGTTTTGACAACATATGTAAAGTGTTGTCTGCCAGGGGAGCTCATTAGCAGCTCAGTGCCCAGAGTTTTTATTGGGGACTGGTAATGTAGGCACTTTTCTGCCTAGCATGTACCAAAATTTCAGATTTCAAGAAGGAAAACAGGTATTTAGCATAAGCCGTATTGTTGGTACAGTTTAGGGACTTATCATTTAGGGAATGGTGGAACCCTCCTGAAATCTAAGTTGCCAGAGGTAGGCAAGGACCAACATTGTGCAAGCAGGGCTTTCTAAGGATGTTCATTTTAGATCCGCTATGTTACATCTCTTCTTCACATATGGAAAGTTTTTCATCACATTTGCAAAATTTTTTGCCTTTATTCAACATTTTTTTCCCCTTAATTCCCTTTTCCTTTCCTTCTGGGACTCTAATTATATGTATATAAATTAGACTGCTTGATGTTGTATCATGCATCATTGATGCTATATTCACCTTTTTCCCCCTCGCTGTTTCATTTTGATTGGTTTTTATTGCTGTATCTTCAAGATTAATATGCTTTTTTCCTGCAGTGTCCAGTCTGCTGTTAATACTATCCAGTGTATTTGTCATCTGTTTGATATGAATCTTTTTATATTGTCCATGTCTCTCCTGAGCACAGTCATACTTTCTTCTATATTTTGAACAGAGAGAGTATATTTTTAATAGTTGTTTTAATGTTTTTTTAGTAAATCTATTTTCTGTGTGTATTTCTGTTGATTAATATTTCTCTTCATTATAAGTTGCATTTTTCTGCTTCTTTGCACGCCTGGAAACTTTTGAGGGAATACCAGACACTGTGAATTTTATGTTTTATTTGTTGCTGAATTTAAAAAATTTCTTTAAATATTTTGGGGCTTTGTTCTGGGGTTCTGTTACTTGGAAACAGTTAAAATATTTTTGGATGTTGTTTTATGACTTATTAGGTGGGTCCAGGGAAGTGCTCAGTCTTATATCCTACTACTGAAATAAGACCTTCCTGGATATTCTATGTAATGTTCTGGATTAGGAGTTTTTCCAGTCTGGCTGGCAGGAACAACTCCTGTTTCCTGACCCTGTATGAGCACTAGGTACTGATCTTCTAATGCTTCTGGATGGTTCTTTTCCTGGTCTCGGGTAGTTTCTTTATATACACATGCTGATCAGTACTCTGCTGAATACTTGAGGCGAATTATGGGTTCTTTATGTAGCTGTGGCTTTTCTGGCACTCTGTCCTATGAACTCTAGCTAGTTTTGTCTCCCTGGACTCTCTGTTTCTCTGTTTCTTCAACTTAGGGAGCCCACTGGGCTTCATGTCAGTTCCCCTTCCCTACTATGTGCTTTGGAAATTCTCTTGAGAAAGTAAGCTGGGGCAATTGTAGAGCTCAATTCTTTACAGAATTTCAGGGATTAGTGTTCTTCTTGCCTGATGTCCAGTGTGTTGAAAGCCATTGTTTTATGTATTTTGTCTGGTTCTTTTCATACACTGTAGCTCATGAAAAGATGCTCATGATCATTAGTCATTAGGGAGACGTGAATTAAAACTATAATGAGATATCACTTCATACACATTAGGGTGGCTGTTATCTATAAATGGAAAAAAATGTTGAGGATGAGGAGAAATTAGAACCCTTGTGCATTGCTGGTAGCACTATAAAATGGTGCAGCCACTATGGAAAGCAGTTTGGTGGTTTCTCAAAAAGTTAAACATAGAATTACCATATGATCTAGCAATTCTACTTCTGGATATATACCCAAAATAATTGACAGCAGAGACTCAAACAGGTACTGTACTTTGATGTTTATAACAGTATTATTCACGGTGGTCAGATAGTGGAAACAGTGCAAATATCTGTCGACAGATGAATGGATAAACAAAATGTATGTGTGTGTGTGTGTACACACACATAGACACACACAATGGATTATTCTTCAGCCTTAAAAAGGAATGAAATTGTGATACATGGTACAGTATGGATGAACCTGAAAAATGTTATGCTAAGTAAAGTAAGCCAGATACAAATGGACAAACACTATATAATTCCACTCATGCAGTACTCAGAATAGGCAATTTCATAGAGACAGAAAGTAGAATAGAGGTTACCGGGGGCTGAGGAATAAGGGGAGTTATTGTTTAAATGGATATAGAGTTTCTGTTTGGGATGATGAAGAAATTCTAGAAATGGATAGTGGTGGTGGTTGTACAGCAATGTGAATGTATTTAATGCTCTGAGCTGTACACCTAAAAATGGTTAATATGGCAGATTTTTTGTTATGTATAGTTTACCACAGTAAAAAGTGAAAGAAACTATATGTTTTAGAATATTTTTCTACATCTATATTCTATATCTAGAATATTATATATCTAGAATATTTTTGAGGACTTTTTATTGTTGAGACAGTAAAAATGTTTATGAGAGAATGCTAAAAGAAAAAGGCAAAATATCAATCTATATATGCTATAAAAATCTCAATTCAGGGGTCCCACAGAACTGTTGAGAGTCCTGAGACTGCCACCAAAACTGCCATGGAATAAATTATATCTGACCAGACCAGGAAGTGTTGTGCATGACCTAAAAGTTTCTGTTGACCTCTCAGTATATGGACTGGACTAGTAATCCTTTATCTCTAATGAACTTCAGTGTAAAAGAAAAGGCTTCTGGGATAGCATGGTCTGTCTTCCTTCTCATTGTCATGTTGTACTAAAAACATGCTTCCTAAAATTGTTTCTCAATATTAACTTATTATAGTGGTTGCTTTGGTGGCTGAGCTATGTGTTACATCAGGTTGCTGGCTTTTTTTTTTTTTTTTTTTGTGAGGAAGATTGGTCCTGAGCTAACATTTGTTGCCAGTCCTCCTCTTTTTGCTTGAGGAAGATTGTTACTGAGCTAACATCTGTGCTAATCTTCCTCTATTTTGTATGTGGGATGCCACCACAGCATGGCTTGATGAGTAGTGTGCAGGTCCACATCCGTGATCTGAACCTTCGAATCCTGGGCTGTTGAAATGGAGCGCATGAACTTAACCACCATGCCACTGGGCCAGCCCCATTCTTGGCTTTTTAAAGCACCTCATTTCTGTTGTGACAGGTCAGATTCCTGTGCATGGCTTCATATCACAAGTTACTTGTCTTTATAATTTTTAAGTTTTATCTGATAATCAAGAGCAGGTTCTGTACTGATAAGATAAAACATTCAATAGTTAGTTTCATGAATTCCTTTTTCTTGTTTTGAATAGAAAGAATGATGGGTTTGTCCTCATCGTAGGTTATTGCCATCACTGAATTTAATATTTAGCATTTTACTCTTAATTGTCAGAAATTTTAATTTTGTTATTAGGAAATATCAGTTTCTTAGAACTTTTAATTTTTTTCTTGGCTTGTTTTTTGGGGAAATATTCTGTGAACCAAGGATGTATTTATTCTTTGAAACCTACTGTAAATAACTACAACTGTAAGAAAGACTATAATGCTGCATGGGTAGAAATGCTGGGTGGTTGACTGGGCTCACTAGCTAACTGAGAAACTCTTGCACACAGGTTTTGTAGTCCTTGCAATTCAGATTCATACCTTGTTAAAATTACAAATTACATTATGACACAGGCTTTTCAGGATAGCTCTTGAATAATAAAATGTATAGTTATAAGAAGTGAATGGCAAGCCTGCTTAGTTCTCCAAAATGTAAACAGCATATCTCTGGGTGGTAGGATTATTGGGGAATTTTATTTTCTTTTTTGTTATATTTATTTTAGAATTAAAAAAAACACAAAGGAAAGCATAGCTTTCCCTCAAAGGAGAAAAAGAGAGAAATAAATCACATATGTTGAACGTATACTGGGCCTTATATTGTACTAGTTGCTTTAGGTACGTGTATTAGTTCATTTGAGCTATAACAAAAATACCATGGACTGAGTGGCTTAAGCAACAGAAATTTATTTCTCACAGTTTTGGAGGATGGCAAGTTCCATGATCTAGGTGCTGGCGAATGTGGTGTCTGGTGAGGGCACGCTTCCTGGTTCATAGAAGGTCCTCTTCTCACTGTGTCCTCGTATGATGGAAACGGTAAGGGAATTTTCTGGTCCCATTCACGGGGGCTCCACTCAAAGGCCCTACCTACAAATAACCATCACAGTGGGGGTTAGATTTCAACATAAGAAATTTGAGGGGATTAGATTTCAACTAATGATTAGTTTTCAACATTCAGTTTATAGCAGTGCATTTTCCATTTGAGCCTTAAAACAATTTTGTGAGGTAGATGTTGTTATGCCCAATTTTTAGACAAAGAAACTGTTAGAAAAGATATGTGACTGTGAGCTAGTTACTTACATAGTAAACAAGGCAATTGTGATTGAAACCTTGCCACAGAAGTATTCAGATGTTGATTGAATGCCTCCAGATCTCCTTTGATTGCTTTCTTATATTGGAAGAAGCATGCAAATGGGCAGAACTTTGAAAGATAGGGTCATAGAAAAGAGAAGACATTGGCTTGCTTCGTATTTAAAAAATTCAAGACTTCCTCCATGTAGTTCCTCATCAAGTACACCTGTTTTTCTTAATAAACTTGTATATTAAAGCGTAACATATTACATTGTCATTGAAAAGTGACTGAAAAAATGGATTTGTCCAAGCAAACTTTGAGAGGCATTCCTATAATGTAGGAAAGATCCTTTTGGATTTGTGGTCTGCCTAATCACAGTGGTGTTCTCTGGGGCCTTAACTTCTGTCTCCTTTTCTTTCTTTCTCTTCCTCGTATAAAAGATTCAATTTTCCTTATTTTCTTCTCAAGCTATGTTCTCTTCCAGATACTGATAACTGTTAAATCTCTTTCTAACCTGGTTGCTGTCGTGAATTCCATATGGGTTTCCAGCTGCCGAATGACATCTTTGTATGGATTTCCTAAAGTTACTGTAAGTCTAGGGGTCCCAAGCCATATCGTTTCTTTTCCTTCAAAGCCAAGCTCATTCTCTTTGTGTATTTTTGGTCTTAGTTAATGACTTTTCTTTTTCACTGTCTGGTTCTATTTCATTACCAGGTAATGCACATTTGGACTCTAAACTACAGCATCCCCACTACTTCTCCCTGAAATTACACCCTTTCACCTGTTGTCTGTATTGTTTCAGTTGCTTTGTAATTAATTTCTTGCCTTATGTATTTTTATTAGATTTATCTTAATAAAAATTATGACCTTATTGAAATACTTTTTATTTTTTAAAGATTGGCACTTGAGCTAACAACTGTTGCCAGTCTTTTTTTCTTTTTTTTCTGCTTTTTCTCCCCCAATCCCCCCAGTACATAGTTGTATATTTTTTAGTTGTAGGTCCTTCTAGTTGTGGCTGTGGGATGCCTTCTCAGCATGGCCTAACGAGTGGTGCCATGTCCACGCCCAGGATCTGAACCAGCGAAACCCTGGGATGCCAAAATGGAGCATGCGAACTTAACCACTTGGCCATGGGGCCAGCCCCTATTGAAATACTTTTGATGGTTTCCCATTTCCTGAAAATCAAGGTCCATATAACTTAACTTTTACAGTTTAGCCCCAGCCCCTTAAAGTGAATGAGGCAGAATATACACTGTATGGTTCTATTTATATAAAATTCTAAAAAATACAAATGATTCTATAGTGACAGAAAGAAGGTTAGTGGTTGACTAGGGATGAGGGTGGAGAGGAGGGATGGATTACACTGGGACATGAGGAAAGTTCTGAGGGTGATGGAAATGTTTATTATCTTAATTGTGGTGATAATTTCACAGGAGTGTACACATGCCAAAACTGATCAAACTGAACACTTTGAATATGTGTAGTTTAGTGTGCTTAAGTAATATACGTCAATAAAATTGATAAAGTTTTGAAAGTACAAGAAAGATGTAGGTCTATGTGCTTATGAAATAATCTTCAAAATACCTTGTTAAATGACAAAAACAGGATATAGAATAATTGTGTAGAAAAAATGGAAAGAATATGCGTTAATATGGATTATCTCTGGAATCGTAGGAAAGTATTTTTACTGTATAACAGTGTATGCTATTTTGAATTTTGAACCAAGTACATATATTGCTTACATTAAAAATGCCTTTTCAAAGGACATTTTACAGTAATATCAAGAATATATTGAGAACTTCTACAAACCAGTAAGGAAAAGACAAATAGCCAATAGAAAATCAGGTGAAGAATAGGAAAGGGAAACCTGAATGACTAATAAGCATGTGAAAAGATGCTCAGTCTCACTAGTAGTATGGGAAGTGCAAATTAAAAATGAGATATCACGTATTCGTCAGATTATAAAAACAAAAGTCTGACAATGCCTGATGTCAGGAATATAGATCAGTAGGAATAGTTGCTGTGGGAATGTAAATTGGTAGAGCCATTTTGTAATTTGGTAAGTTCTAGTAAAGCTGAAGATGTTCATACTTCATTGACCCCACAGTTGTACTCTGAGATAAATATTTTTGATTTTTTCAAAATGTGGCTTATGACCCATTAGTGGGTACTATAATTGATTCAATGACTTTTAAAAACATAGTGGAATAAAAATAGCATTGTAATGAATGGCAGTTAGTAAGAGTATTTTTTGTGAAAGTTTAAATTTGATTAGATTAATTAGCATATGTGTGTTGGATCATGATATGAAATGTATTTTTTACTGTAGTTTTTGACCAAAAAAATTTGAAAGCCTCTGCTCAGAGGAATTTTCACACATGTCCAGGAGGAGATATATCTATAAAATTCATTGTAGCATTGTTTACAATGAATGGTTAGAATGTTTACAGTGAATGAGGCAGAATATACACTGTACGGTTCTATTTATATAAAATTCTAAAAAATGCAAATGACTCTATAGTGACAGAAATTTCCGTTGTTTACAAGAGAAAAAACTTTGGAGAGTAACCTAATGTGCAAATTGTGGTGTATTTATGTAGTAGAGATCTATAGTTATAATCATGGATAATACTGAGGAAATGAAGTAAGCCAGTTTGCTGAAGGATATGTACAATTTGATACTACATTATATGAAGTTTGTAAATATGCAAAACAATAGTACGTATTGATAATGAACAACCTTGGAGAAGAGGAAGGTTTTCTCTAGACACATTTTTCACATTGCTGAGAGAATGTCAGGTTATATCATTATTCCCTACAGTGCAGTTGTGGAAATGTGCTCTCAGATCTTGTGTTGCAAGGAACATAGTTGATTGATGGCCCCAACTGCCATCCTTCAGGATCCACCGTTGTGTTTGTACTGGGACCGTGTTTCCCATGGGCTGGTCCCAAGCATTGACTAAATAGGCCAGGGTTGTGAGACACACTCACACAGAATCACTCTAGGGGTGATCTTGAATTGAAGACTAGCTATTGGACTGCCCAAAATTTCCTGTAGCTGCACTACAGTCTGAGACTCTTCCTACCACATTATCCTTCCTTCTCTTTCATAGTTGTTAGAACTACATTGTGGTCTTAAAGCTCTCCTTGACTCGTGCTTTCTCTGCTTTATCTTTCACAGGTGATTTCACCAATAAATCTCTTCTATAGCTGATGTTTGGCATCTGCCTCTCAAGAGACTTTAACTCATATACCTTCTTACCTTCTGCACAGTATCTTGCAGTCACATCAGCACTTCTTTCCTACTGCTTCCTTATACTAACACCTAAAACCATTTTCTTCTCTTTATTCAATATTTTAAGTAGGTTGAAAAAAGTAAAATAGATGATCTTCAGTTTTTGTAGACTTGCCTCTGTTCGTAGTTTATTGTTTGTCTTTGAATTTCCATAGAAGCATGCCCTGAAAACATCTCCTGGTATTGAAGTGAGCTTGGGAAGGGACAGCAGCCAATCAAGGGATGAGAATCAAGCAAGTTACCATTATGAGCACCTGGAGCTTAATACTTCTGGAAAACTCTGGGAGGCTTATAATTATCCCACCAGGGGGTCAAGGAAGCTGAGGTATTTATACACAGATCCCTTCATTCATTGGTTGTGGATTGCTCCTTGGTGGAGCTGGGGGATGAGAGTATTTCCTACTTCTTACAGAGGTGGGGAAAATAGGTTCCAGCAGCCATAAAAAGCCTTGAGGCAAAGCAATGGAGGTTCTGGAAGTTGGAAATAGAACCAGCATCACTGAGGACAAAGGGGAGGAGATGGGAGTAGGGCATCAACAGGGTCAGCTACAGTGTTTAAATGAGCCAAGTACATTGAATAATGCTGGAGGAGGAATATTTATACCATAATTAGGAATTTCGTAACTATTGTTTAGCTCTCCAGAAATAAGACCTCCCTTATATAACTCATGAGGCTGTTACTTTTTGCTTCTGGTGTGTGTTTGGTGAGTGGATACTTACTCAGCAGGAGAAACATACTTTGACTCAGTGGGAAGCATTGATTATAATTCAGGTCTATCTTGAATGCTTTGCCCAGGGTGGAGTGAGGAATGTTATTGAAGTAGGAAATAGTCTTGGCCTGTAAGCATGATTCTGTCTGTTCTCTGGAGCAGAGTTCTAGTAGTGCTTATGTAAAGGCACCTTAACTCATAATAACAGCAGCAGCTAACATGAGTGCTTCCTCGTTGTGGGGCACTCTTCTAAGTGCTTTGCTATATACGTTTGCTTATTTAAACCTCAACAATAACTCTGTGAAGTAGGCGCTATTATTATCATCATCCCTCTTCTCCAGATGAGAATTCTGAGGCACAGAGAGATTAAGTAATTTTCCCATAGTTATAAAGTAGTAAGTGACTAAGCCAGGATTCTAATTCAGATACACTGACTTCTAAGTTGTGGTCCTGGCCGTTTTTTTTATAGTGTCAATAACAGTAATAGCAATAAAAACATAATAACAACACAGTAACCCTGAGTTCTTACTATGTGTGAGGCACTTTGCTTAAGTGCTGATCACGTGAGGTAGATGTTATTATTAACCCCATTTTATAAATAGGGGAATGGAGACATAGCTAGTAAATGATATACTGCAGTTCTGACTTGGATAGTCTGATCCCAGATTCTTTTAATTACTTCTGTTGTATTCCTTGATGTATAGCGTAACTGCATACTCAACCACTTGGAGGAAGAGCCTGATAGAAATCAAAGACCATAGCAATAACTTCTCTTTGTGATGTTGATTTTTGGGACATTCAACAAATATAGTTGATTATAGATGTGACTTTCCATATTGTTCAGCATTGCTGTTTGGATTTTCATAATTTATTTTATCAACGTCTTCTAAGAACCATTCCTGTAGAGGGCAGCAGAGACACAGCAGTGAGTTCTCATGACCTACATTTTTCCGGAAATGTGAAGGAAATTGGATTTAGGTGAGCTTTGTTATGTAATTCTCCTGTACTTTATGTAATGACTTCCATGTAAATACAGGCTAATAGACGTAGTAAATATCAGATTACCCAAGTGAGGTTCAGGCTTTTATTAAAGGTGTGCAACAGAAGCTGCATGGCACAAATAAAAGATCTGAAAGTAGTTCATGTAATTTTAAAGATAGAAAGCAAATGTGATTTTCAATTTGAAGTACAGATTCATTGTTCTGAAATAGGTGGTTTCTTTGTACTATTAACAGTAAAGGTAGAACAGATGATGCAATATCTCATAGAAGATGGAGTATGGAAAAGTTTTAACAATGAGAATAAACAAAATTGTGTATTACATGGGAAGATATTGTAACCCTTTAGAAAGTGATCTGGCAAATTTAGAAAGTATTTCTAAATTTAATGAGCATGTATATAATTTTATCTTTGTTTATTTTTACTTATTTGTGTTTATGTAGAATCTTGAAATGCATTTAATTTCACTTTTAATCAATTCTAATGGTGAGTTAGAATAAAATGATATGACAAAATATGTAATAATTATAAATGTCTAAGAACTGTCCATTGTACACATCATATATAGAATTGAAGGAATTTAGTGATAATGATGAAAAGCGTGCATTTTAGAAACCCTCTCTCAAATATAATTTGGTTTATATAAAAATGGACAAAATTTAATACTTTAAGAAGTCTGGAGTTTTTAGTCATGCTTTTTGTTTGATTATATTTTAAAGATTTTGTTATGGAAACATTTGCACTTAAGAAAAAATCCATATTCCAGGGTCTTCTCATGGTAAAAAAGGATCGACGTTAGAAGTTGTATTGATGAGTATGTATTTTTGTTGTTGTTATTTTACATTATAATTTGTGTGCACGATTTGTATGTTTATGATCGCATAATATTATAGCAGATTTTGGCTTTTATTCTCTTTATGAAAGTTAGCATATGCCAATATCATTTGTCGCATCTGTTTCAGAACCTACATGCTTATTTTTCCAACATCTCCCTTCTTAATTTGCTAAATGTTAGCTTATGAGATACCAGGACAGGGACTTTATCAATTTTTCTTCATATAAATCTTTCTCCTCTTTTACTGTCTTCCTGTCGTCCCATTTCCTTTCATTCCCTTCTTTCTTCTCTTTCCTTTCATTTCCCAAATACTTGTGTTTTCTGATATAAGAAGTAGAAGAGAAAAAGTACTGCTATAGGAAATATTGTTACGATTGTGTAATATTATAAAGTAATGATGTAGGTCATGACAAGTGTGACTTTTATAGTCCTCTAGTTTTCTAATTTTAAAAATAATTCTAAGGAGTTACACTTTCAGTAATGAGTACCATGGTCAGACTACCATGTGTTAGACTACCTTTCTTACAAATAATGACAAATTTTGGACAGAATATTAAAATATACTAAATATATAGTAACTATATTCATATAAAAATGTAAAATGATATAAAAATGTTTAAGGCAGAGTAGAAGGACACACAGCAGGCATAAACTGGAGAATGCTGACATTTAGAAGATGAGAATGGCAAAAGGTGAGTTTTTTCATTTTTCACAGCTCTTTGCCTGTGGGCAGGCCTCTGTCAATAACTTGGATAGAACTCACAGCACAGAGTTGCAGCGGGGGGCTGTAGGAGCTAGAAAGTTACAGAGTATGATCTCATAGTAGAAGGTGCTCCAAATTATGCAGATAAATTTTACAGGCTAAAAGAACTAAACAGATTTTACCTGCTGTCCACCACAAGGGAGAAAGAGTTTGGAGAGAATACAGCCAAGTTAACTGCCCAGTAAGCAAAAAGTAAATACTCTTCAGAAGAACATAGTAGAATACAGGGTCTAAAAATATATGACTCAGAGTGTCTAGGATGCAATCCATGTTTGTTAGACACAAATACATACAAACCTAGAAAATTGTGCATTATACTTAAGTGAAAAGGCAATTGAGATGGGTCGTGATCTGACTCATATTAGATTAGCAGCTGTTGTAACTCTGCTCAGGGACGTAAAGGAAAATATGCACATAATGAATGCACAGACCATAAAACCTCAATAGAAAAGTAGAAACTAGAGAAGAGAGCCAAATGAAAATTCTATAATTAAATGTACACCTAAAATAAAAAGTTTATTAGATAGGATTTCAGAAGATTAGGAGAAGATAGAAGAGTCAGTAAACTTGATAGATCTAGAAGTATAGGAGAGGAAATTGGGGCAAATATTTTTGAACAGATAATGGTGAAAATTTCCCAAAATTGGTGAAAGGCATAAATTTACATATTCAAGAAGCTCACTGAACTCCGAACAAGATAAATACAAGAAAATCAAATTTAGGCATATTATCATCAAGCTGTTGACAAATGATAGATAAGGAAAAAATTTTGAAAGCACCCTGAGAAATGATACAATAACAAAGGATAGCTGACTACTTATCAGAAACAGTGCAGACCGGGAGGCCATAGAACACCTTTAAAGTGCTGTAAAAACAAAAGTCAACCCAGAATTCTTTAAGTAATGAAAATATCCTTCAAGAATGCAGGCAAAATGAAGACATTTTCGAATAAACAAAAGTTAAAAAATTTCATTGCAGAAGATCTGCACTATAAGAAAAGGTAAAGGAAGTTCTTCAGGCTGAAGGGAAGTGATACTAGATGAAAACTAAGATCTTCAGGTTTGAGTGAAGAGCACTGCAATTGGTAAATATGTGGGTAAATTAAAAAGTCTCCCTCCCCCATTAACAAAAATTAAGCCTGACAATTTAAAGCAAAAATTATAACATGGTGTGGCATTTATGGCATATGTAGATGGAATTTGACAGCTCTAGAATAAAAGATAGGGCTAGGTAGATGGAATTACGTGCTTTACTAGGTTCTTATTTTGTGTGAAGTGGTAGAATATAGCTCTAAGTTCACTGTGAAAAGTTAAAGATGTATATTATAATTCCTAGATCAAACACTTAAAAAAGAAAAACAAATACAAAGAGGTATAGCTAACGAACAACAGAGAAATCAAAATAGAATTCTAACATATATTCAGAAAATCTAAAAGAAGGTATAAAGGGACAAAACAGAGGAATATAAACAGATGGGATGAAAGGAAAACAAGTAACAAAATTATAGACCTAGATTAACCCTATCAGCAAGGACATTAAGTGAAAATAGACTAAGTATTTTACTTAAAAGGTAGAGATTGAAACATTGGTAAAATGCAAGACTTCCCTATCTTCTGTCCACCAGAGATGTGTTTTAAATATAATGACACAGATAGTTTGAAAATAAATGCATGGAAAAAGATGTAGCATCAAATAGCAAGTATAAAAAAAGTTGGAATGATTATATAAATATTGGTTGATTTCCGTCAGTAATATTGTAGATAAGGAAGGGCATTTCGTAGTTACAAAACTCATCAGGAAGACATATCAATTATAAATTTGTCTGTACTTAAGATCTAGAATTGTGGGTAGAAATTTTAATACCACTTTGTCTATAACTTGTAGAAAATCTAGACAGAAAAATCAGTTAGTACATAAAAGGTCTGAGAAGCAGTATCAACCACCTTGACCTAATTGACATTTGTAGAATATCACATGCAGCTAGAATACAATAGAATACACATTCTATTCAAGTGCACTTGATATACATACCAAGAGAAGTCATATATTGGGCTGTAAAACCTGTCTCAGTAAATTTCAAAAGATTGAAATCCTGAACAGTATATTCTCTAACCATAATAGAATTTAAAGTAGAAATCAATATAGTAAGATATCAAGGAAAAATCCAAATATTTGGAAATTAAACAACATAATTCTCCCTAGTTGATCTATAAATTTAATGCAATCGAAATCGTCATTTCTTTTTTACTGACATCTTTTAAAGTTGGTAGCACAATCCTCATTTTACTACTTTAAGTAACTCTAAGCTTCCATTAATTGCAAAAGATCAGGTCCAAACTGGCAATAATAAGGGTTTTTCTATTTATTTCAAGTGATATGCACTTCACTTGATGCAACTTTTTTTTTTTAAATTGAGATACACTTGACATATAACATTATATTAGTTTCAGGTGTATAACGTAATGATTTGATATTTGTATATATTGTGAAATGATCCCAAGTCCTAGTTAACATCCATCAGCATGCATAGTTATAAAATTTTTTTTCCTTGTGTTGAGGACTTTGAAGATCTACTCTGTTTGCAACTTTCAAATATCCTATAGAGTATTATTAACTATAGTCACCATGTTGTAATTACAGCCTCATGACTTAATTATTTTATAGCTGGAAGTTTATACCTTTTGGACCCCCTTCACTCATTTTTCCCACCTCCCACAATCACCACTCGTCCTCTGTATCTATGAGCTTGGTTTTTGTTGTTGTTGTTTTTGTTTTTAAAATTCCACATATAAGTGAGATTCTATGGTATTTGTCTTTCTCTGTGTAACTTATTTCACTTAACATAACGCCCTCAAGATCCACTTATGTTGTGGCAAATGGCAAGATTAGATTCTTTTTTAGGCTGAATAGTATTCCATTATATATATAGATAAAGAAGACATGATATATATATCACAGACAGTTAGATTGTTTCCATATTGTGGCTATTGAAAATAATGCTTCAATGAACATGGGAGTGCATACATCTTTTAGAATTAGTGTTTTCATTTTCTTTGGATAAATACTCAGAAATGGAATTACTGGACTACATGGTAGTTTTATTTTTAATTTTTTGAAGAAACTTCATGCTGTTTTCTCTAGTGCCTTCACCAATTTACATTCCCACCAACAGTACACAAAGGTTCTCTTTTCTCTGCATTCTTGCTAACACATTTCTTGTCTATTTGATAATAGCCATTCTAACAGGTGTGAGGTGATAATCTCATTGTGGTTTTGACTTTCATTCCCCTGATGATCAGTGATATTGAGCTTCTTTTCCTGTACCTGTTGGCCATGTGTATGTCTTCTTTGGAAAAATGTCTATTTAGATCCTCTACCCATTTTTTAATTGGACCGGTTTTTTTTGCTGTTGAGTTATATGAGTACTTTATATATTTTGTATATTATCCCTTTATCAGATATATGATTTGTAAATATAGTCTCCCATTCAGTAGGTTGCCTTTTTATTTTGTTGATTTTCTTTGCTGTGCAGAAGCTCTTTAGTTTGATGTAATTCCACTGTTTATTTTTGCTTTTGTGGCCTTTGTTTTTGTAGTCAGATCCAAAAACTTATCACCAAAACCACTGTCAGGGAGGTCCATGAGAATGAAATATCTGGATATTTATTTGTGGCTTGTTCAATTTCTTTCATCAATGTCTTATAGTTTTCAGTTTGCAGATGTTTCACCTCCTTGGTTAAATTTATTGCTAGGTATTTTACTCTTTTTGATGGAGTTGTAAATGGGATTGTTTTCTTAATTTCTCTGTTTGATAGTTTGTTGTTAGTATGTAGAATTGCAGTAGATTTTTGGATGTTGATTTTTGTATCCTAGAACTTTACTGAATTCATTTATTCTAACAGTTTTTCATCAAGTCTTGATCCTTTTTTATGTACAATATGTCATCTGCAAATAGGAACAGTTTTCCTTCTTCCTTTCCAATTTGGATGCCTTTCTTTTTCTTGCCTAATTTCTCTGGCTAGGACTTCCAGTACTATGTTGAAGAAAAGTGGCAAGATTGCGCATCCTTGTCTTGTTTGTGATCTTAGAAGAAAAGCTTTCAGCTTTTCACTGTTGAGTAGGATGTTAGTGGTGGGCTTGTCATGTACAGCCTTTATTATGTTCAGGTACATTCGCTCTATACCTGCTTTGTTGAGAGTTTTTATCATAAATGGATGTTGAATTCTGTCAAATGAGAGTTCTGCATCTATCGAGATTATCATATGATTTTTATCCTTCATTTTGTTAATGTGGTGTATCATGTTGATTGATGTGCAGATGTTGAACCATCCTTGCATCCTGTGAAATAAAGCCCACTTTATTATAGCATATGATCCTTTTAATGTATTGTTAAATTTGGTTTGCTAATATTTTGTTAAAATTTTTGCATCTATGTTCATCAGGGATGCTGACATGTAATTTTCTTGTGTTGTCCTTGGCTGATGTTGGTATCAGGGTAATGTTGGCCTTGAAAAATAAGTTTAGAAGTGTTCCCTCCTCTTCTGTTTTTTGAAAGACTTTGAGAAGGATTGGTATTAATTCTTATATGAATGTTTGGTAGAATTCATCAGTGAAGCCACTGGTCCTAGACTTTTGTTTGTTGGGAGGTTTTTATTACTGATTCAATCTCCTTGCTGTAATCAGTCTGTTCAGATTTTCTGTTTTTTCATGATTCATTCTTGTAAGACTGTATGTTTCTAGGAATTTATCTATTTGTTCTAGGTTGTCCAATTTGTTGGTTTATAATTGTTCATAGTAGTCTTTTATGATCCTTTGTATTTTGTGGTATCAGTTGTGTCTCTGCCATCATTTCTGATTTTATTTATCTGAGTTCTTTCCCTTTTTTCCTTGGTGAGCCCTCTTAAAGATTTGTCAGTTTTGTTTATCTTTGCAAAGAACAAGCTCTTAGTTTCCTTGATCTTTTCTATTGTCTAGATGGATCATAGATCTAAATGTAAAAGCTAAAACCATAAACCTTCTAGAACAAAAAAGTAGGGAATAGGCAAAGCTTTCTTTGACAGGGTACAAAAAGCAGGAAGTGTAGGGAAAAAAAACTATAAATTAAGCTTCATCAAAATAAAAAAATTTCTGCTTTTTGCAAGACACCATTAAGAGATAGAGAAAATAATAGCAAAATGTGTTGTAAAGGACTTGCATCCAGACTTTAGAGAACCCCTACAGCAATAAAAGGATAACTCAGTTAATTGGGGGAAGATCATAACAGACACTTCATAAATGATGCTTTATGAACGGCCAGTGAATATGTCAAACTTCAACATATGAATTTTGGGGGGACACGTTTTAGCCAGTAACAGTATTATAAAGAGATATTTAAAAATTAAATGGAAAACTGGTTTTTTTAAGGAAGAAAATGAATTTTATTTTAGAGTGTTAAATTGAGAATGTACAGGGAGTGGTTGATGTCACTTGGAATTTGGGAGAGCACACTGGGTTGATGTTGATTTAGAGAGTAGTTGTTTAGCGGTACTATATTAAAATTAAAGCAACATAAGGAAATATCTTTTTCTCTTTGCTTTGAATCTGCATTTCTGGGGCAAGAAGAATAAAATAGTAGTATACATAAGTGTAAGAATTCTTAGAAAGTATGAAGAAACGAGCCCACAAGAGAAATTAGAAGAGTAAGATTTGTTTCTCATGGACTAATTTCAGTAGTTTGGTCACAGTTTATTTTTCCTTTTTCAAATGCCAGAAATTTTAAAACATAATTTGCAATGAAATTTTTTTTCAGGTTATAAATATTTTGGCAAGGATTTACCTAAAATAGTCTGCTGATCCAAACCAGCTTTTTGAGTTTCACAGCCATAGAGACATCTAAAGGTGCTCTAGAAAATCTTCCCCGATTTTTCTTCCCTGGCTGCTGGAACTACAACAGCTGTGACACAGGCATCTGGGATTTGTATTTTTGCCTTGAGAATGGAGGACTCTGCCAGTCTTGGGTCCCCTGATACCCTAATGTGGGAACACTGTCTCCTCTTTGTGCTTTTCTCCCGGACACCTCTGAGACATGTAGGTTGTTGAACTTTTCATGGCTCTCAGCTCTGTTTCAGCGGTTATCCAAGGAGAAGAAAGAAGGCTTCTAGTAGAACTAAAATTGATAATAAGATAATGGTTAAACAACTTTACTATCTCTATTCTTTTGACTGTTCCTTTGTCTTTTCACAAAAGAATCAAGTCAACATCCACACAGTTTCTTTTATACAGTAGCGAAAAGTACAACTGTTTACTTTCCATTTAATTGAATGAATGTACTCTTTTCCAATGGTCAGCATTTAGATACACATTTAAGAACTGGTCCCAGGCTCACCAGTTATAGCCTAGAAAGACTAACTTAGCTGACTGTTTATCCTAAGGACAATCAGATTATGGATTTTCTTTTCTTAAACATACTAGATTTTTCAGGTGTTGTCTCCTAATAGGGCTGGAGAGGGCTACCTGTTACGGCATTTTAAAGGAGGAGATTCTTGGGACTGGCCTGGTGGTGTAGTGGTTAAGTTTGTGTGCTCCTCTTCGGCAGCCCAGAGTGCATGGGTTTGGATCCTGGGTGTGGACCTACCCCACTGCTCATCAAGACATGCTGTGGTGGCATCCCAGAAACAAAATGGAGGGAGATAGGCACAGATGTTAGCTCAAGGCTAATCTTCCTCCCCAAAAAGAGGAAGATTGGCAACAGATACCCCACTGCTCATCAAGACATGCTGTGGTGGCATCCTAGAAACAAAATGGAGGGAGATAGGCACAGATGTTAGTTCAAGGCTAATCTTCCTCCCCAAAAAGAGGAAGATTGGCAACAGATATTAGCTCAGGGCCAATCTTCCTCACCAAAATAATTAATTAAATTAAATAAACATAAAGGAAGAGATTCTGGGGCTCTGCCACTGTTACTGTAGTTTAAAAATAGTCCCTTCCAGAGAGAACTGGAGAAAATAATCACTGAGGAGATTAAGTAGGAGGTGACAAGAAGTTCCAGAGTCAAAGAAAGAAGTCAGGGCAGAGTGAGTAGAGGTAATCACTAATGAGATATGGGAGGCCCATTAACACTAATGCCCCCTTCTGTATTTGAAATTATTCTACTCTTTGAAGTTCTTTTCAAGAAACCCTATGTGTGCCCCTTCATGTGGAAAGTCCTCTGATGTCATATCATTTAATCCGAATTAGAAGGCAGCAGGTTTATTTGTAAGGTTTTGCACTTAATCTGATTAAATGGTGAAAACCATTATCTTATAATCTTGTGCTTTTAGTGGTTAGCACTCCAGTTACTACTGATTTTCTTTAAAATATAATTAAAATAATGCACTGGGGTCAAGGAGATGATTATATTTGTGTCAAGTAAAAGTATGTGAATTGTTTAATATACCAAAATGATAAGTAAATATGAAAAAGTGCATTAGAGTAGTACTTTAATTACTAAAGTCACTTATCTCACCAAGGAGATGGTACAGAGCACTAGCCATAAGTAACAGTCAGTTAAGGAAGAGCACTAGTGTGAGAGGTTATCTGTTCTTTTTTTTCCTTACTCTTTTGTGACCATACATTTTAATATATTGCTAAATTGATACACTTTGATTGCTGTGTTTCTCTCTTTTAATGGATGTCTGTCCACTAGTTGTCCAAAGAAACTTACTTAACTATTATCCTTGCCACATACACTTCCCTAGCAACATGCTATTGCTTACCACATCTCTCAATTTACTTTTTTTTTTTAAGAAAAGGTATTTTATCGAGGTGAAATTCACATAGCATGAAATTAACTTTGTAAAGTAAATAATTCAGTGGCACTTAGTACATTCACATGTTGTGCAACCACCACCTATATCTCATTCCAAAACATTTTCATCACTAAAGAAGAAAACACCATACCATTAAGCATCCACTCCCCATTCCCCTCTTTCCCCAGTTGCCTGCAAGATAGTGGTGTTCTCTCTGTTTCCATGAATTTACCTGTTCTGGATATTTCATATAAGTGGAATATTACAATATTTGACCTGTCTGGCTTCTTTCTTAGCATAATGTTTTTGACGTTCATCCATGCTGTAGCATATATCAACACTTCATTCCTTTTTATCGCTGAATAATATTCCATTTTATGGATATACCATAAATTGTTTATCAGTTCATTTACTGATGAATATTTTGGTTGTTTTAACCCTTTGGCTATTGTGAATAGTGCTGTTATGAACATTGGTGTACAAGCATAAGTTTGAGTACCTGTTTTAAATTATTTTGGGTATATACCAAGGAATGGAATTTCTGGATCTACGTTTAACTTTTTGAGAAACCACCAACCTGTTTTCCATAGCTACTGCACCATTTTACATTCCCACCAGCAATACATGAGGGTTCCAATTTCTCTGTTTCCTTGCCATCAGTTATTTTCCTTTTTTTTTGTTATAACCATCCTAATGGTGTGAAGTGGTATCTTATTGTGCTTTCAGTTTGCATTTCCCTAATGACTAATGAGGATGACCACCTTTTCATGTGCTGGTTGGCTATTTGTATATCTTCTTTGAAGAAATGTCTATTCAAGTCCTTTGTTGATTTTTTAAATTGGGTTGTCTCTCTCTTACTGAGTTGTAAGAGGTTTTTTTTTTTTAACTTTTTATTAAGATTATGATAGTTTACAACCTTGTGAAATTTCAGTTGTACATTATTGTTACTCATGTTGTAGGTGCACCACTTCACCCTTTGTGCCCTCCCCCCACCCCCACCTTCCCCTGGTAACCACCAATCAGTTCTCTTTGTCTGTATGTTTAACTTGGACCTATGAGTGGAGTCATACAGAGTTGGTCTTTCTCTATCTGGCTTATTTCGCTTAACATAATACCCTCAAGGTCCATCCATGTTGTTGTGAATGGGACGATTTTATCCTCTTTTATGGCTGAGTAGTATTCCATTGTGTGTGTGTGTGTGTGTGTGTGTATATATATATATATATACCATATCTTCTTTATCGAATCATCACTTGATGGGCACTTAGGTTGCTTCCACATCTGGGCTATTGTAAATAATGCTGCAATGAACATAGGGGTGCATGGGACTTTTGGAATTGCTGATTTCAAGTTCTTTGGATAGATACCCAGTAGTGGGATGGCTGGGTCATAAGGTATGTCTATTTTTAATTTTTTGAGAAATCTCCATACTGTTTTCCATAGTGCACCAGTTTGCATTCCAACAGTGTATGAGGGTTCCTTTTTCTCCACAACCTCTCCAACATTTGTCACTTTTTGTTTTAGTTATTTTTGCCATTCTAACAGGTGTAAGGTGATACCTTAGTGTAGTTTTGATTTGCATTTCCCTGCTGATTAGTAATGATGAGCATCTTTTCATGTGTCTGTTGGCCATCCATATATCTTCTTTGGAGAAATGTCTGTTCATGTCCCCTGCCCATTTTTTGATCGGGTTGTTTGATTTTTTGTTGTTGAGCTGTGTGAGTTCTTTATATATTATGGAGTTAACCCTTTGTCAGATAAATAACTTGTAAATATTTTTTCCCAACTAGTGGGTTGTTTTTTTGTTTCAATCCTGTTTTCCCTTGCCTTGAAGAAGCTCTTTAGTATGATGAAGTCCCATTTGTTTATTCTTTCTATTGTTTCCCTCGTCTGAGGAGTTATGGTGTCCGAAAAGATCCTTTTAATACTGATGTCAAAGAGTGTACTGCCTGTATTCTCTTCTAGAAGACTTATTGTTTCAGGTCTAATCTTTAGGTCTTTGATCCATTTTGAGTTTATTTTGGTGAATGATGAAAAAGAACGGTCAATTTTCATTCTTTTACATGTGGCTTCCAAGTTTTCCTAGCACCATTTGTTGAAGAGACTTTCTTTTCTCCATTGTAGGCCCTCAGCTCCTTTGTCCAAGATTAGTTGTCCATAGATGTCATTTTTTGTTTTTTAATGCCTACTTTTCCCAGAACCTCTGGGGTTTTTTTTGGTTGTGATTAAAAAAAGATTGTGATTTCCATCTTTTTTTGTTTTATAAATTTTGACATGTTACCTTTTGTAAATTTAAGGTGTACAGCATATTACTTTGATACATTTATATATTGTAATATGCCATTGAAACAGTATTTATCACATTATATCATTATAGTACAATATTATTGTCTATATTAATTATACTGTACGTTAGATCTCTGGCTTATTTTATACTCATTACAGGTTGTACTCTTAAACACCATCAGTCTTATCCTCCCACCCCCTATCCCCTGGTGACTACTATTTTACCTCTCTGATTTTTTTACAAGTTTGAGATTTTTAGATTCCACATATAAGTGATATCATACAGTACTTTTCTTTCTCTGACTTATTTCACTTAGCATACTGTGCTCCAGGTCCATCCATATTGTCGCAAATGGCAAGATAGCCTTTCTCGTGGCTGAGTAATACTTCATTCTGTATATATACCACATCATTTTTATCTCTTCGTCCATTGATGTACATTTGGGTTGGTTCCATATCTTGGCTATTGTGACTGATGCTGAGTTAAACATGGGTGTGCATATATCTCATTGAAATCTTGTTTTCATTTCCTTTGGGTATATACTCAGAAGTGGAATTGCTGGATCATATGGTAGATCTATTTTTAATTTTTTGAGGAACCTCTGTATTGTTTTCCATAGTGACTGAGTTAACTTATACTCCCAACAACGGTATATAACATCCTCACCAGCATTTGTTATCTCTTGTGTTCTTGATGATAGCCATTCTAAAAGGTGTGAGGTGATATCTCTTGTGGGTTTTATTGGCATCTCCCTGGTGACAAGTTATTTAGAGCATCTTTTCACATGCCTGTTGGCCATTTTGATGCCCCCTTTGGAAAAATGTCTCTTTAATTCTTCTGCCCATTTTTCAATCAGGTTGTTTGAGGGTTTTTTTGTTATTGTGTTAGTTCTTCATGTTTTTGGATATTAACCCCTTATCGGCTATATGGTTTGCAATTTTTTTCTCCCATTCTGTAGGCTGCCATTTCATTTTGTTCGTTGTTTCTTTTGTTGTGCAGAAGCTTTTGAGTTTGATGTGGTCCCATTTGTTGATTTTCACTTTTGTTTGTGCTTTTGATATCATGTCCAAAGTATTGTTGCCAAGAACAGTATTGATGAGTTTCTTCCCTATGTTTTCTTCTGGGAGTTTTATGGTATCAGGTGTTATGTTTACGTCTTTGATCCATTTTGAGTTAGTTTTTGTGAGTGGTGTGAGATAGGGGTCCAGTTTCATTGTTCTGCATGTTTCTCCAGTTTTCCCAACACTGTTTGTTGAAGAGGCTATCCTTCCTCCATTGGGTGTTCTTTGTTCCCTTTCAACTGTTAGTTGACCGTATATGCCAAGGTTTAATCCTGGCCGCTTTACTCCATTCCATTGGTCTATGTGTCTAATTTTGTGCCAGTACTATACTGTTTTTATAACCATGGCTTTGAGGTATAGTTTAAAATCAGGAAGTGTGATACCTCCAACTCTGTTCTTTTTTCTCAGAATTTCTTTAGCTATTTGGGGTCTTTTGTGGTTTCAAATAAATATTAGGATTGTTTCTCCTGTTTCTGAGAAGAATGCCTTTGGTATTTGATAGGGATTGTGTTGAATCTGTATATTTGGGTTGATGACTGTTTTAACAATATTTATTTTTCTGATCCATTAACATGGGATGTCTTTCCATTTGTGTCTTTTTTCTTTCAGCAAAATCTTGTAGTTTTCATTATACAGATCTTTCACTTCTTTGGTTACATTTGTTCTAAAGTGTTTTGTGGTTTTTGATGCTATTGTGATTGGGATAATTTTATTTCCTTTTCCAATGCTTTATCATTAGTGTAAAGGAATACCAATGATTTCTGTAAGTTGATTTTGTAACCTGCTGCTTTACTGAAATTGGTGATTAATTCCAACAATTTTTTGCTTTACTGTTTGGGATTTTCTATATATAAGATCACATCATGAGCAAATAGGGGCAGTTTTATGTCTTCCTTTCCAATTTGAATGCTTTTATTTCTTTGTCTTATCTGATTGCTGTAGCTAGGACTTCCAATACTATATTGAATAGGAGTGGTGGCAGTGGACGACTTATCTTGTTTCTGATCTCAGAAAAAACACTTTTAATTTCTCTCCGTTGAGTATAATGTTAGCCATGGGTTTGTTTGTCATATATTGTGACCTTTCTTATGTTGAAGTATGTTCCTTCTATACTCAATTTGTTAAGGGTTTTTTTCATGACAGGATATTGTATTTTGTCAAATTCTATTTATGCATCTATTGAGATGATCATGTGATTTTTAATTTTCATTTTATTGATGTTATGAATTACATTTATTGATTTGCATAAGTTGAATCATTCTATCCCAGAGATAAATCCCACTTGGTCATGGTGATTAATCCTTTTAATGTGTTCTTGAATTTGGTTTACTGATACTTTGCTGAGAATTTTTGCATCTATATTCATCAGGGATATTGGTCCACAGTTTTTTTTTCTTGTGGTATCCTTATCTAGTTTTGGTGTCAAGGGTAGTGTTCACTTTGCAGAAGGAGTTTGGAAGTGTTCCTTCTTTCTCGATATTTTGGAAGAGTTGAAGAGGATTGGTGTCAGTTATTTTTTAAATGTTTGGTAGAATTTACCAGTGAAGCTGTCTGGTGCTGGAGTTTTCTGTGTTGGAGGTATTTTGATTACTGATGCAATCTCTTGACTTGTTATTGGTCTGTTCAGATTTTCTGTTTCTTTCTGATTCAGTCTTGGTAGATTGTATGTTTCCAGAAATGTATCCATTTCTGATAGTTTATGTAACTTGCTGGTGTATAATTGTTCATAGTAGTCTCTTATAATTCTCTGTATTTCTTTAGTATCACTTGTATTATTTCCTCTTTCATTTATAATTTTCTCTTCTCTCTTTTTTTCTTAATCTAGCCAGGTTTGTCAATTTTGTTCATCTTATTGAAGAACTGGCTTTTAGTTTTGTTAATTTTTTCTGTTGTTTTTCTGGTTGCTATTTCATTTATTTCCACTCTGATTTTTATTATTTCCTTCCTTTCTGCTAACTTTGCTCTTAATTGTTCCTCTTTTTCTAGTTCTTTGAGGTAGAAAGTTAGGTTGTTTATTTGAAGTCTTTCTGATTACTTAATATGTGCATTTATTGCTATAAACTTTCTTCTAAGAACTACTTTTGTTGCATCTCACAAAACTATATATTTTATTTTCATTTGTTTTGAGATAATTTTTTATTTTCATTTTGATTTCTTCTTTGATCCATTGGTTGCTTAGAAGTGTGTTGTTTAGTTCCCACATATTTGAAGGTCTAGTCGCTTTCCTCCTCTTGTGGATTTCTGATTTTATGCCATTGTGGTATATACTTGGTAGAGAATATAGTTGGTATGATTTCAGTCTTCTTATATTTGCCAAGATTAGTTTTGTAGCCTGTTACATGATCTATCCTAGAGAATGTTCCATGTGTACTTGGTAAGAAATGTATTCTACTGCTGTAGGATGGAATGTTTTATATGTCTGTTAAGTCCATTTGTTCTAAAGTGTGGTTCAAGTCCAGCAAGTTTCCTTGTTGATTTTCTGTCTGGACAGTCTGTCCATTGCTGACAGTGAGGTTGAAGTCCCTTGTCTATTTCTCCTTCAGATCTGTTAGTATTTGCTTAATATATTTTGGTGCTTGGATGTTGGGAGCATGTATATTTATGATTATTATATCTTCTTGATGTATTGGCCTCTTTATCATTGTATTATGACCTTTTTGTCTCTTGTTACCATTTTTGGCTTGAAGTCTATTTTGTCTGATACAAGCATGGCTTTACTCACTTTCTGTTGCTTACCATTTGCTTGGAATATCATCTTCTACCCCTTCATTTTGAGTCTTTGGGGCAGAGATGAGTCTCCTGAAGGCAGCATATAGTTGAGTCTTGTTTTTTAATCAATCCAGCCACTGTGTGACTTTTGTTTGATGAGTTCAATCCATTTGCATTTAGTGTGGTTATTGATATATGAGAATTTACTACTGCCATTTTGTCTTTTCTAGTTGTTTTGTGTCTCCATTGTTTCTTTTTCTTCATGTTGCTCTTTTCTTTTTTAGTTTGGTGGTTTTCTATGATGATTTGTTCAGTTTCCCCTTTTTTTATGTTTTGTTTCTCTGCTCTAGATTTTTGTTTTGTGGTTACCACGAGGTTTATATAAAACGTCTTATTATAGACAAAATAGTCCTTCTTCTGCTGATAGCAACTTACCTTGATTTGCCTACACAGTTTTCATCATTTTTTTCTCTCCTTTTATATTTTTGTTGTCACAAATTATCCCTTGTTATGCTGTGAGTTTGCTACCAAATTATAGTAGGAATAGTTATTTTTAATACTTTCCTTTAACCTTTATGCTGTAATTAGGTGTTTAACACCTCATTCTAAAATTCAGTTAAAATATCCTGATTTGGTCTATTTATCACCTTACTCAAAGTTTTATGTGCCTTTTGTCATTTCCTTTGAGATAGAAGAACTCCTTTCAACATTTCTTGTAACACAGGTCTAGTGGTGGTGAACTCCCTCAGCCTTTGTTTGGTTGGGAAAGCCTTTATTTCTCCTTCGTATCTGAGGGATAACTTTGCTGGATAGGGTATTCTTGGCTGACAGTTTTTGTCTTTCCATACTTTGACTATGTCATTCTGCTATCTCCTGGCCTGTAGAGTTTATGCTGAGAAATCTGCTGTTAGTCTAATGGGGGTTCCTTTGCAGATTACTGTCTTTTCCCCTGGCTGTCTTTAAGATTCTGTTTTTATCACTGACTTTTGACACCTTCATTATAATGTGTCTTGGGAGAGGTCTTTTTACACTAAGATAGTAAGGCGATCTATTAGCTTCATGGACTTGTATGTCTCGTTCTTTCCCCAGGTTTGGGAAGTTCTCAGCTATGATTTTTTTAAATAACATCTCTGCCCCCTTCTGCTTCTCTTCTCCTGGAATACCTGTTACTCTTATGTTGGCTCTGCTAGTGGAGTCTGATAGATCTTGTAAGATTTCTTCACTCTTTAAAAATGTTAGTTCTCTCTCCTCTTCTCTCTAAATTATTTCTGGATTCATATCTTCCACATCACTTTTTTCTGTCTTCCCTCTGATGTGCTCTATTTCCAATGCTTTCTAATGTATTCTTCATGTCATTTATTGAGTTCTTCAGCTCCAGAATTTGTTTCATTCTCTTTCAGAATTTCAATCTATTTGGTAGTGTACTCCTTCTGTTCATTAATTTTATTCAATTGAGTTGCCTTTCTGAGTTTTCTTGTAGCTTGTTGGATTTCTTCATAGCAGCTCTTTTGAATTCTCTGTGAGTTAGATCCTAGTTTTCTGTGAGTTTGAGTTTGGTTGCTGGAGAATTTTTTTTTTTGTCTGTGATACCATATTACTGTAATTTTTCATGGTGTTTGATGAGATGTGCCTCTGCCAGCACATTTGAAGTAGCAAACACATTTCTTATTTAGGTAAAGCTTTGGTTACTTTGATTTTAACAGTTCAACAGGTTGGAATTAGAGGCCTTTCTTTTGTTTTTTAGCAGGTGGTGTTATAGCACAAGTTTTTGATTTCTCTTACCAGTGCTGCCTCTTGGCTATGTTTGAGAGCCCTCACTTTTCACCCTCCACCCCCGTGCTAGAGTAATTACCAGCACGATTGTAGATGCTTGTGCCACTGGGGTTGCTGGTGCCATTGTCACTACCAGAATTGTGGGTGCTACTACTGCTTCCAGGGGTACCAGGATAGCATGTTCTGCCTCTGCTGCTGGGGTTGCAGGTGCCACTACCACTTCTGGAACCACCGGGATTGGCAATGCTGCCATTCCCCTGGTTCTGCTGCTGCTCCCATGATTATACTGCCTTCCGAGGTCTAATCCAACCACCTTCAGATATACAGATGTATGGAACCTCTTCTTTTCACTTTTTGATAGTGTTCTTTAAAGTGTAAAAGTTTTAAATTTTAGGGAAGTCCAATTTTTATCTATTTTCTCTTCTGTTGCTCATGCATTTGATGTTGTATCTAAGAATTGGTTGCCAAGTCCGCAGTCATGAAGATTTATACCGGTGTGGTCTTCTAAGAGTTTTATGGTTTTTGGTCTTATATTTAGTCAATTTGTGCACTTTGAGTTAATTTTTGTGTGTTGTGTGAGGCGAGGTTCCATCTTCATTCTTTTGCAGTGGAAATCCTGCTGTCCCAGCATCATTTGTTGAAAAGACTGTCTTTTCCTGCACTAAAAGGTCATGACGCCCTTGTTGAAAATCATTTGGTATAAATGTATTGATTTGTTTTTGGACTCTTAATTCTGTTTTATTAGTCTATATGTCCTTATGCCAGTACCAGTCTGTTTTGATTACTGCACCTATATAGTAAGTCTTGAAATCAAGAAGTATGAGTCCTTCAAGTTTGTTCTTCTTTTCAATATTATTTTGGTCATCAGGGCCTCTAGCAATTCTGTATGAATTTGAGGACTGGCTTTTCTATTTCTGCAAAAAAAGGCTATTGTAACTTTTGGGGATTCTGTTGAATTTATAGATTATTTTGGGTAATAGTTCCATCTTAACAGTATTGTTTTCCAATCCATGAACATGAAGTGTCTTAACATTTATTTAAATCTCCATAAATTTTTCCAGTGATATTTTGTAGCTTTCACTGTAGAAGTCTTTCACTTTCTTGGCTAAACTGATTCCTATTTTCTTCTTCTTCTTCTTCGTTTTTCTTTTTGGTGAGGAAGATTAGCCTTGAGCTAATGTCTGTGCCAATCTTTCTCTATTTTTTGTATGTGGGATGCCTCCACAGCATGGCCAGGGAGTGGAGTAGGTCTGTACCAGCATCCAAACCTGCAAACCTGGGCCCCTGAAGTGGAGCAAGTAGAACTTCAAGTGCTTGGCCACGGGGCCAGCCCTCCTATTTTATTCTTTTTGATGCTACTATAAATCAGTTGTTTTCTTAATTTCTCATTGAATTGTTCATTGCTAGCATATAGAAAAATAACTGGTTTTTGTATGTTTTTCTTGTATCTTGCAGCTTTGCTAAATTTGTTTATTAGCTCTAACAGTTTTTTTGGTAGGTTTTTAGGATTTTCTATATATAAGTTTATGTTATCTGCAAGTAAGATAGTTTTACTTCTTCCTTTTCAATTTGTTTGCCATTTACTTCTTTTTCTTTCATATTTGCTTTGGTTAGAACTTTCAGTACAATGTTGAGTAGTAGTAGCATTAGTGGATATCCTTTCCCTATTTCTCATCTTAGGGGAAAGCTTTCAGTTTTTACCTATGGAATATGGTGTTACCTTTGGGTTTTTATAAATGCCCTCTATCTGGTTAAGGAAATTTCCTTTTATTTCTACATTATTAAGTGTCTTTAATCATGAAAGACTGTTGGATTTTGTCAAATGCTTTTTCTGCATTAGTTGAGATGATTGTCTTATTTTTTCCCTTCATTGCATTGATGTAGTATATTGCATTGATTGATTTTCACATATGGAACCACCCTTGGATTGCTGGGATAAATCTTATTTGATCGTGGTGTATGTCCTTTCAATATGCTACTGGATTCAGTTCATTAGTCTTTTCTTAAGAATTTTTGATTTATATTAATAAGGGATATTAATTTGTAATTTTCTTTTCCTGTGATGTCTCTGTATGACCTTGGTATCAGGGTAATGCTGGCCTCACAGAGTGAGTTAGCAAGGGTTCCATCTTCTATTTTTGAAGAGTTTAAGAAGGATAGGTATTAATTCTTCTTTAAATGTTTGGTAGAAATTACTAGTGAAGCCAGCTGGTCCTGGAATTTTCTTAGTTGGGAGACTTTTGATTACTGATTTAATTTCTCTACTCATTATAGTTCTGTTCAGATTTTCTACTTTTTCTTGAGTCAGTTTTGGCAGTGTGTGCATTCCTATGAATTTGTCCATCTCATATAGGTTATCTAATTTGTTGGTGTACAAATAGTTCATGGTATTCTCTTATATTTCATTTTATTTCTGTAAGATTGGTAGTAATGTCCCCATTTTCATTCCTGATTTATTTATTTGCTGTTTCTTTTTTTCTTTGTCATTCTACCTGAATTTTGTTGATCTGTTCAAAAACCACGTTTTGATCTCATTGATTCTGTTATTTTTCTTCTCTATTTTAATTATCTCTGATCTAATCTTTATTATTATTATTACTTTTTCTTATGCTAGCCTTGGGTTTAGTGTGTTCTTCTGTGTCTAGTTCCTTATGTATAAAGTTATGTTATTGATTTGAGATCTTTATTCTTCTTTTTAATGTAGATAGTACAGTGCTAAATTTCCCTTTGAGCACAGCTTTCACTGAATGCCATAAGTTTTGTTATGTTGTCTTATTATTTTCATTTGTCTTGATGTATGTTCTAATTTTCTTGTCAGTTCCTCTCTCTCTCTCTTTTTTGTTTTTTTTTGCTGAGGAAGATTAGCCCTGAGCTAACATCTGTGCCAGTCTTCCTCCACTTTACATGTGGGTTATTGCCACAGCATGGCTGGCAAAGTGGTATAGATCTGCGCCGGGGATCCAAAACTGTGAACCCAGGCAACCGAAATGGAGCATGCTGAACTTAACCACTATGCCATGGGGCCAGCCCCTGTGATTTCTTCTTTGACCCATTAGTTGTTTAAAAGTGTGTTGTGTAAATTCTACATATATGTGAATTTTCCACTTTTCCTTCTGTTACTGATTTTAGTAATTCTGTTATGGTCCGAGAAGGTACTTGGTATGATTTTGACTATTTTAAAAGTTTAGAGATTTGGGGCCAGCCAGTGGCGTAGTGGTTAAGTTTGCATGCTCTGCTTTGCTGGCACAGGTTTTTGCAGGTTTGGATCCCAGGTGTGAACCTACACAGCGCTCATTGAACCATGCTGTGGCAGCACCCCACATACAAAATAGAGGAAGATTGGCACAGATGTTAGCTCACTGACAGTCTTCCTCAAGCAAAAAGATGCAGATTGGTAACAGATGTTAGCTAAGTGCCAATCTTCCTCACCAAAAAAAAAAAAAAAAAAAGATATAGAGATTTGTGACCCAAACTGCGGTAATTAGTCCAAGGTAAAGGTGTTGACAGGGGCTTACTCCCTCTGAAGGTACTGGGAAAGGTTTGTTTTCATCCTCTCTATGAGCTTCTGGTAGTTCATTGGCTTTTGGCAGAAAATTCCAGTCTTCACATGATCTTCCCCCTGTGGGTGTGTTTCCAAAGTCCCAATTTTATAAATGCATTAGTCATATTGGTTTAGGAGCCTACCCTACGTTAGTAGGTCCTCATATTTACTTGACTAATTACATCTGCGTTGACCCTGTTTCCAGTTAAGGTCATATTTTGAGGAATTTGGCATTAGAATTTCAATATGTGAAATTTTTGGATGACAAAATTCAACCTATAACAGGAAGGGTTTCTTTGTCTTTTAAATTTTGTAAATGTTTGTGAGAAATTGGTATTAACTTTCTATAAATGTTTGGTAGAGTTTACCCATGAAGACAGATATACTAGGGCTTTCTTTTTTGGAAATTTTAAAGTTACTAATTCAATGTCTTTATTTATTATAGTTCTATCCCAGTATTTTATTTTCACTTGAGTCAGTTTGAGTAGTTTCTGTCTTTCTACGTATTGGTTTTTTTCTTATAAATTATCTAATTTGCATACATTTGTTTACAGTATTTCTTTTTAGCTCCTTTTATTTCTGTAAGATCAGCAGTGATATCTTGTCTTTCATTCCTAACTTTAGCAATTTGAGCCTTGACATATTTTTTCTTGGTCAATACAGCTAAACATTTTTCAATTATGTTGACCTTTTCCAAGAATCAGCCTTTATTTTTGTTGACATGTTGTATTGTTTTTCTTTTCTCTATTTCATTAACTTTGTATTAATATTTATTTTTTCCCTCTTGTTTCAGTTTAATGTGCTCTTGTTTACCCATTGCTGTAAGGTCAAAGGTTAGGTTATTGATTTGAGAACCTTCTTTTTTCTTAATATGTGCATTTATAGCTAGAAACTCTAATTCCTATTAGCTTGTTAGGATTAGGTTAATTCCTGTAAGCATTGCTTTAGCTGTTTTCCCATAAGTTTAGGTATATTACTCCCATAAGTTTGGACTTCATTTTTATTCATTGCAAAAAGTATTTTCTATTTTCTCTTGTCATCTTTTCTTTGACTCATTTTTTATTTAGGACTGTATTTATTTCTCATGTATTTGTAAATTTCCCAAATTTCTAGTGGTCATTGTGTTCCAATTTCATTTCATTTTGATCGAATAGCATTCTTAGATTAGAGTCCTTTTAACTTTTATCAAGGCTTGTTTTATGGCTTAACGTATGATCAGTCCTGGATAATGTTCCGTGTGCATGAGAAAAGAATGTGTATTCTGCTGATTTGGAGTGAAGTGTACTGTAGGTTTTCATTTGGTCTAATTGGTTGACAATGCTGTTCAATTCTTCTGTTGCTGATATTGTGCTGTTTTCCTATCCATTACTGAAAGTGGCATATTTAAGCCTCCAACTGTTATTGTTGGACTGTTTTTCGTTTTCATTTGTCAGTTTTTACTCCATATATTTTGAGTCTTTGTTGTTTGGAGCATATATATTTGTAACTTTTTGTATCTTCCTGATGAACTGACTTTTTTATCATTGTAAAAAGTCCCTCTTTATTTGTAGTAATATTTTTTAAGTCTGTTTTACTTGATATTGCTATAGCCACTCCAGCTCTTATCAGTACTGTTTACGTACTGTATCTTTTTCTAACCTTTTACTTTCTACTTATGTTCATTTTGAATCAAATTGCATCCCCTATACAGAGCATATAGTAGAATCTTGTATTTTTTTATTTAGTATGACAGTCTCTACCTCTTGATTGAATTGTTTAATTTATTCATGTTTAATGTTATTGATATAGTTGCATTTACATACACCATTTTACTTTTTTCTTTTATATGTCTTTTTTTCTCTGTCCTTTCCTGATTTCTTTTTCATTAAGGTATTTTCTTTTTCAGCATTTAACTCCTTTAATAATTTTTCACTACATGTTTTTTAATTATATTCTCAGAGATTGCTCTAATGCTTACCATATACCTCTTAATTTAGTGATATCTCCTTTAGATTTATACTAATTTTTTTTCCAGTGAGATATGGAAACATTATTCCTATATAGCTGTATTCTTTCTTTACCCATTTTTCTCCTATTTTTTTAGATGTATTATATTTGTATATGTTAAAAACCCACTAATACACTCACATAATTATTAATATAACTTTATGTCTTTTATAGAAGTGGACACAGAAAAGAGAGCAAGTAGAGTGTTATATGGTCTTTCTTATTTATTGTTTCTTGTCCTCTTCATTTGTTCCTATGGGATCACATTACCATCTGGTGACATTTTCTTGGTTCACTTCAGCTTTGTTCCCACTTGTCTCTTTTGTGTTATTGACAAATATATTACATTTCTATATGTTATAGGTCCAACAATAGAATTTATACATACTGTTTTATGCAGTTGGTTTTTAAATTAGTTAAGGGAAAGAATATACATTACACTTTTAAAAATTAGGTAATTACCAGGGCCAGCCCCATGGCTGAGTGATTAAGTTCGTGTGGTCCACTTCAGCAGCCCAGGGTTTTGCCGGTTTGGATCCTGGACGTGGACCTAGCATTGCTCATCAAGCCATGCTGAGGCAGCCTCCCACATAGCAGAACTAGAAGGACCTACAACTAGAATATACAACTATGTGCTGGTGGGCTTTAGGGAGAAGAAGAAAAAAAAAGGATTGGCAAGAGATGTCAGCTCAGGGCTCATCTTTAAAGAAAAACGATTAGGTAATTACTTTCATTGACACTTTTTTTTCATGTGGATTTGTGTGAATTCTGAGGTCACTTGCTTTCAGCCTTCAGAACTTCTGTTAGTGTATTTTATAAAGTGGACCTACTACCATCAATCAGTTTTTGTTTATCTAAGAATATTTTATTTTGCCTATGTTTTTGATAGTTATACTGTATATAAAAATTTTGGTTGGCAGGTGTTTTTATTCAGCGCTGTCATTTCTCTGCCTTCTGGTCTCCCTTGTATCTGATGAAAAATCAGCTGTTAATGAAGATTCCCATGTACAGGATAAGTTTTTTTTTTGCTGCTTTCATGATTATTTTTCTTGCAGCATTTTTACTGTGATGTATCTGGAGGTGGATCCCTTTGTGTTCGTCCTACTTGGATTGTCTTGAGCTTCTTACATGTGTAAGGTTTTTCATAAAATTTGGGAATTTATGGCCATTGTTTCTAGAAATGTTTTTTTCTGCTCATTCCTGTCTTTCTACTCCCATGACATGTATGTTGGTGCACTTAATCGTGTTCCACATTTCTCAGTTTGTTGATTTTCATTCTTTCACTTCTCTTCTTCATATTGCATAATCTCCAATTTTCATGTTCATCAGTTCATTTATTCTTCCAGTTTATATCTATTATTAAGCCTTTTTGGTGAATTTTCGTTTCAGGTATTGTACTTTTCAACTCCAAGATTTCTATTTGTTTCTTCTTTTGTAATTTATTTTTATTGATATTCTCCACTTGATGAAACTTTGTCATTATACCTGCCCTTACATTTTTCAAGTTGAGATATAATTCAAATGCCAAAAATGTACTCTTTTAAAATGTACTATTGTGAAGTGTTTAGTCATATTTATAAGGTTATGCAACTATCACCACTTTCTAATTTTAGAACATTTTCTTCAGCTCAGAAAGAAACCCAACACCCGTTAGTAGTCAATCCCCATTTCACCCTGTCCTTATTCCTCTGATCGCCTTTCATCTCCATGGATTTGCCTATTTTAAACTTTTTGTGTAAATGGAATCACAGATTATGTGGTCTTTTCTGTCTGGATTCTTTCAATAAGCGTAATGTTTTCAAGGTTTATCTATGTTGTAGCATATATCAGTACTTCATTCTTTTTTTACACTTGAATAACATTCCATTGTATAGATATACCACGTGTTTTTATCCATTCATCAGTTCATGGACGTTTAGATTTTTTTCTACCTTTTGGCTATGGGTGGTGGTGTGTAGGGGAGGCAGAGGTGCATTTAACATTGTAAGAGATCACATTCTAGTAATGATCTAGTAGTGATCATAGCCTAAAGAGTTCAAGAGGGGACATGGTTAGAAGATGTCTTGTTCTACGTTTATGCTATGAAATTCTCAACAGTAAATTTAACATGACCAGAAAGCAAATTATCATTCACACATTACTGCATACTCTGGGTAAGACTTGAGATCTTCAAACAAAAAAATCTAACAACTTTTGAGGGAGTCATTGGAGGTTAGTGTTCCTAGGTGTTATAATGAAAGATACAGTGACATTAGTAATGAACAACATTAAATAAATGGCATTAAAGATCTGCAGCAGATGTATATTGTTTCAATACCAATGTGTCCTATGGGCCATAGCGTTATGAGTAATAACAGTATTGTTACCCTTTTCTTGGGTGAGAGTTATGAAATTAGCCAGGAACAACACATATGACAATGAAGAATACAGAGATGGCATATAGACACCCTGAAGAATGTTCATGTGTGTGATTAGACAGTAAATAAATATTACGTATCTGTTTTCTACCTAATATTCTAAAACTTTATTGATACCTCACTATAGCTCTCATGGGCCCATAAATTTTATAAAATCAAGTTATTTTTTTAGTTAGATACCTCACAAAAATTATTTTCCCAGGACCTTCACATATCCTAGGAGTGGCTCTGCTGAAGATTACTTTAGTAGGTATGATTCCCATTGTTGGTGGGATGTCAGCTTAGGCATTCTTTTAGCGTAGATGGTAGCCTGGATGAGAATAGGGAATATTTTCAAAAGTAAAGGACAGATTGAGTAAAATCAGTTAAACTTGCATTGTTCTACTTTAGATAAAAGTATTATTTAGAGTGAGTCTTCATCAGTGAGTGGGCACTATGAGGAAGTAAAAAATTTTCTTAACTAGATCTACGAACATCCTCTCAGTATGCCTGCCTAAAAGAGGTCCTGGACTGTGTGCAGAGAGGAACTATGATGTTTCGATATTAATAATTATAACCTTTCATAGGTAGGACTTAGAGATTTAACACAAATAAACACTAAAGTACTTTCAAATGTAGTATTTGCTTTTCATTGTGTTTTAAATATTATACATAAGAAATGATTCACCACTTATAATTAATACTTGACACAAAATCATGGGGTTACATTTTTAAAACTTCAGAGATTTTGTTAGTACTTTTTTATAAAAGAAGAAAAATATTCAAGATTGTGATTTGATACAGTTACTCCTTGTATCTAATGTACCATGTTCCTATTGAAAAATAATTTACCATATTTCTATGATTGTAGCCAGAGTAAAACAAATATTTGAAGGTCCAAAATTATCCACCATCCTTTTTATGTAGTTAACCTGTATTTTCTTAATAATTTCTACTACATTTTTCTCATTTTATCTGAAGAAGATCAGTAGGTAGTATAGGGACCTGTGAAAATATATATTTATTTAAACAGCCCACAAAATAATGATATTCCTTGGTGTTTTTAGGATTTATTTACAGAGATGACGTAAGCAGCCCACTGTTGTTATTTAAAATAAAACAAAACAAAATTTGAGTTCAGTTGGTCTTGAGCGTAACGTAACTATTTGTATTTTTCTATTGCTACTTTAATTTTTATCCATGAATAAATGTAGTCTTTACATAATCTAGTTGTAGTATAATTTTGTGAGTTTTTTTCCAGTTCTTCATGTTTATCACTTTTAGTGGCTATTAAAATTTTATATTGCACTTCCTTTCTTTACCTTCCAACTGGACAGTTTCTAACACATAGGAGGCCATAGGGTTTGATCAGTGAATGCACACGTTTGGGGCATTGTCCTATGAGGCTGGAACTTCTTAAGGGGAAATATAACCAAGTGTCTCAAAGAAGTTCAATTTTTGGTTTCTTCTAAACGTATCTATTGTGTGGTAATAAATCATTTTTTACTTAACCATTGCTCTCTTATTATAATTAAGAAATTATCTATCTGTTTTTCCACCTAGGGTGTAAATTTCATAACACTGGGGAATTTGTCCTTTTTTGTTAAGTATGAGCCCCAGTACAGTTATTTAATAAACATTTGTTGGATTGAATTATCCAATTTTTTGCTGTTGTTAAAAATGTCTGCATATAGGTAGTTATATATATAAATATATAATATGTGCTTAATCTCTTTTCTTTTTAATTATTTCCTTAGGGTAAAACCAATCAGAATAGAGACAGGACTGAATGAACTTTTACCTTAAAATATTGAACACATTATATATAAATGTTTTTCTGTAACCTCTCCTTGTTTTCCTTTGTTTTTCTGTCTCTCACATGTCTTATTTGGCATCTAGAGTATGCTAATAAGCATTGTCATTTAGAGATAAATAATATATAGACTGTTGTTAGGGAGCTAATAGTCATATGAGAGATGTTGAACAGTTGACTAAAGAAAGCACTTAGGGGAAAACCTCATTAAATTGAGAGTGGCTAGAAAGGCATTTGGATGAGAAGGGGGCTTTCAATTTGAGTTAAAAGCAAGTAGATACTAACCATTTGAACATCTTTGGGAAAAAAGGTGCTCTGTGTTTGCCAGAAGGCAGTGGCCTACCTTTGGGCTACCTTTGATCAGTTGAGTATTATAGAGGTCTAACTATTCATATTGAAATTTTGCATAAGGATGAGGATTTTGTATAGTTGGGGAGAGATTTCTGTGTGCTTATTTTTATATAGAATAATCTGAATCTTAAAAAAGTTAAAGGGACCCATTAATGTATGATACTCTCAATTTCATTAATTTTTTTTTAAAGATTTTATTTTTTCATTTTTCTCCCCAAAGCCCCCCAGTACAGAGTTGTATATTCTTTGTTGTGGGTCCTTCTAGTTTGTGGCATGTGGGACGCTGCCTCAGCGTGGTTTGATGAGCAGTGCCATGTCTGCGCCCAGGATTCGAACCACCGAAACACTGGGCCGCCTGCAGTGGAGCGCGAGAACTTAACCACTCGGCCACGGGGCCAGCCCCACAATTTCGTTAATTTTAACCCATTTCATACCCTCAACAAAGGAAATCCTTGAGGGTAAGAGGGTGAGACCGGAACCAAAGATCAGACCTGTTCTTGAAGGGTGGAAGTGGCACTGCAAATAGTTTTCTTTTTTCTTTTCATTTAACTGGAATAGAATGGAGCAATAGTTGTTTTCATAAGTGTTTAGAAAATTTTAGTGAACTTAAAATTCTTATTTACTTTTTGATTTCTCTTGTTTATATTTTTATATGCCTATTTGAGGATGTATAATATGAAGGAGTGTGACAGATATTTATATAAATACTTTAAAAAATTGTAAGTGCTTTTATAAAAGTACAGTAGGGACATAAAAAGTTAGAATTTTACTGTGGGACCTTCTTTAATAATTTTTTTTACCACAGTCAAAGTAATTATTGTTGAGATAAACATCCTATTCTGCTAATTTTTTAAAAAATAGTTGGATTTGAAAACATTTAAAGTCCTTTTATGTACTTGGATTTTGTTGTGTGAAGTGTAAGTCCAATTATGTAGTAGTAGTAGTAGTAGTAGTAGTAGTGCTTACTTACTATTGATTCTTTTCCCCCATATTTTGTCATATTGAATTTGTAGTGTATTAGTTTTATACACATATTAAGATCTGTTTCTGTGTTCTCTGTTGTGTTCCATTTTTGTCAATTTTTGTTTTCATTATAGTTTTATGTTTTAATTATTGTCAATAAATGATGTTTTCTTATAACTGTCAGGACTAGTCCTATTATTTTCTCCTATTTTTCCCAGAATGTGAGGGTAGATTTGTGATAATTTTTCCAAAATAATACAGTAAAAGATTAGCTTAGGTTTACGTAGCTAATTAGTGGTGGAACCTGAATTGAATCCAGGACTGACATAAAATTTATGCTCATTTAGCTGTTTCTGGTATCTTCCTGCTTATCCCACTTAATTCTCACTACAGTCATAAAAGGTATCTGGTGTTATTTCTGTTTTATAGATAACTAAGCTAAAGACCTGGAAGGCAATTAACTTAGATAAGGATTCTGAACTAGTAGGTGTAAGAGGTGGGATTTAAATTCAAGTCTACTGTTTGTGGTATAATAAAGAATATATCTGGTCTTTGTCCCCAGTTCCTGCTACAGAGCTTTAAAAACCCTTGAAATTTCCTGAATGATATGACTATCTTTTTTATGGTAATGATGTGAGTTTCTAGATAGCTTCAGGTTGGAGGCTATTCACCAGAAAGAACAAGCACATAGAGGATTGAGACTTTCATTTGCCTGATCTTTAGTGAGGCCAATGATTTAATCAATTATTCCTAAGTAGTGACACTCCAATAAAAATTTTGGACAGTGAAGTTCAGTGGCTCTTCCTGGTTAGTGAACACATCAGTGTGCTGGGAAGGTGACAGGCCCTGATTCTACAGGGAGAGTGCATGGACACTGTCCATCTGGGACCCTCCCAGACTTTACCCTCTGTGTATCCTTTATAATAAAACTATAGTCATAAGTGTCGCACTTTCCTTGATTTCTGTGAGTTATTCTAGTGAATTATCAAACATGAGGGGGTTGTAGGAACCCCTGAGTTTGTAACCAGTCAGTTTGGGGCCTCCTGGAACTTTTGGCTGGTATGAGAAGTGAGGACAGTCTTGTTGAGGACTTTGCCCTTAACATGTGGGATCTATGCTGTCTTCAGGTAGTTAATGTCAGAATTGAACTGTAGTACACCCAGTTGGTCTTAGAATAGTTGGAGTTGAAACAGTGTATGGATATACAACTTTTCCCGGACATATTTGCATGCATTATTTCATTCAATTCTGACAGCCACACTACGAGGTAGTATAGTGTTCTCTTTCCAGCTGTAAGATTGTTGTTCTTAAAGATCTCACAGAGTACAAGAATTTTCAAGTAACCTAAAACCTATGAGAAAGATAATACTGGCAAGACGTTGGTTGTAATTAGGGCTTTTGAGATATATAGACATATATTTTTCATTTGCTTAAAAGACTTTGAAATTATAAATAAATGTTTTGCACATTTAAATTAGTAATAATATATTATGTAGTACTAAGTTCTATTTACTATTCCATTTCCGAAACTTCTTTTCTCAGTTTACAAAAAGTTTTACTTTATAACACGTCATTTTTATGCAAAGCATATTGTTGTCTAAGTAGTTTCTTTTCTTTTGCTGAAGATGATTAGCCCTGAGCTAACATCTGTGCCAGTCTTCCTCCACTTTATATGTGGGTTGCTGTCACAGCATGGCTGACGAACGATGTAGGTCTGCGCCCGGGATCTGAACCTGTGAACCTGGGCTGCCAAAGTGGAGCATGCCGAATTTAACCACTATGCCAGAGGACTGGCCCCTGTTGTTGTCTAAATTTAAAATTGTTGACACCCACTCCCTGGGTCCCAGAATTTCCAGAGCCTCTAGTAACTTTTGTCCCTCGTATGGGTACAAGTTAAGGAAATATATCTATGTACATCCAGGAATATTTCCCAAATACCTTTTTGAAAGCTTTGTTGCCACCCATGATAATTTCCTGTCACAGCATATAGAAAATATCAGTATTGTCTCACCTGGCTTTATCAGCAGTTCCTACATGAATCTTTTACTCTCCAATCCCTATCTGTCCCACCCACCCCATTCCCTATCCTGCCTGCTACCATGCCAAAAATGATACAAGAAGGTTTCTCAGAGGTAAGTATTCTTCGCTTTAGTTTTCTCTGTCATTTCCCAAATAGTATTACCAACATTTTTATTGCAACTCTGCCTTCTATTTTATCCTTTTTTTTCATTTCTTTCATCCATTACTATTTATAATGATCTTGAAATGGATATTTTAGGGCCAGCCCTGTGGCCAAGTGGTTGAGCATACATGCTCCACTTCAGTGGCCTGGGGTTCGCCAGTTTGGATCCTGGGTGCCGACCTGTACACCATTCATCAAGCCATGCTGTGGCAGCATCCCCCATAGAACTAGAAGGACCTACATCTAAGATATACAACTATGTACTGGGTCTTTGGGGAGAAAAAAGAAAAAGGAAGTTTGGCAACAGATGTTACCTCAGGGCCAATTTTGAAAAAAAAAAGGATATTTTATATGAAATTTTGTATTTAGGAAAACTGTTATAGAAGTCTATTTGTACTAAGATTTAGCATGAGGAGGGGGTTTTGCCTAGCTTTAGAGATGTTTCTGAATGCTTCTTTTCTTTCTTTCTTTGTTATTTTTTTTATTTCAGTAACATTGGATTATAACATTATATAACTTTCAGGTATACAGTGTAATATATTTCAAATTCTGTGTAGATTACATCATGTTCACCACCCAAAGACAAATTAGAATCCATCACCACACGTTTGTGCCTAATAACCCCTTTCGCCCTCCTCCCTCCTCGCTTCCCCTCTGATAACCACCAGTCCAGTCTCTGTTGCTATGTGTGTGTCATTGTTATCTACTACTTATGAGTGAGATCATATGATATTTGCCTTTCTCCCTCTGACTTATTTCACTTAGCATAATATCCTCAAGGTCCATCTGTGTTGTCACAAATGGCCGGATTTCATCATTTCTTATGACTGAGTAGTATTCCATTGTGTATATATACTACATCTTTATCCATTTGTCCTCTGATGGGCACCCAGGTTGCTTCCAAGTCTTGGCTATTGTGAGCAAGCCTGCGATGAACAGAGGGGTGAATGTATCTTTATGCATTTGTGTTTTCAAGTTCTTTGGAGAAATATCCACCGGTGGAATAGGTGAATCACATGGTAGATCTATTCTTAATTTTTGAGGAAACTCCATACAGTTTTCCATAGTGGCTGTACCAGTTTGCACTCCCACTAGCAGTATACTAGAATTACCTTCTCTCCACATCCTCTCTAACACTTATTGTTTCCTGTCTTGTTAATTATAGCCATTCTGACAGGAGACAGACGATATCTCATTGTAGTTTTCATTTGCATTTCTCTGATAGTTAATGATGTTGAATATCTTTTCATGTGCCTGTTGGCCATCTGTGTATCTTCTTTGGAGAAATCTCTGTTCAGATATTTTGCCCATTTTTTAATTGGATTGTTGTTTTCTTTGCAGTTGACATGTATGAGTTCTTTGTATACTTTGGATATTAACCCCTTATCTGATATATAGTTTGCAAATATCTTCTCCCAATTGTTGGCTTGTCTTTTCATTTTGTTCATGGTTTCCTTTGCTGTGCAGGAGCTTTTTAGTTTGATGTTGTCCCATTTGTTTATTTTTCCTATTGTGTCCCTTGCCCAGTCCGACATGGTACTTGAAAATATGCTGCTAAGACCGATGTCAAAGAGCGTACTGCCTATGTTTTCTTCTAGAAGTTTCATGTGTTGCATTCAAGTCTTTAATCCATTTTGAGTTGATTTTTGTGCATGGTAGAGGGTAATGGTCTACTTTCATTCTTTTACATGTGGCCTGTCCAGTTTTCCCAAGATCACTTATTGAAAAGACTCTCCTTTCTCCATTGTATGCTCTTGGCTCCCTTGTCCAGAATTAGCTGTCCATCAATGAGTGGGTTTATTTCTGGGCTCTCAATTCTGTTCCATTGATCTGTGTGTCTGTTTTTGTGCCAGTACCATGCTGTTTGGTTACTATAGCTTTGTAGTATATTTTGAAATCAGGAAGTGATACCTCTAGCTTTGTTCTTTTTCTTCAGGACTTGTTTGGCTAATGAGGTCTTTTGTTGGTCCATATAAATTTTAGGATTCTTTGTTCTATTTCTGTGAAAACTGTTGTTGGAACTTTGATAGGGATTGCATTGAATCTGTAGGTCACATTATGAAGTATGGACATTTTAGCTATGTTAATTCTTGCAATGCGAGAGCATGGAGTATCTTTTCATTTCTTTGTGTCTTCAGTGTCTTTCAACAATGTTTTATAGTTTTTGGTGTACAGCTCTTTCACCACTCTGGTTTAAGTTTATTCCTGGGTCTTTTATTCTTTTTGTTGCAATTGTAAATGGGATCATATTCTTAATTTCTCTTTCTGATACTTCTTTGTCAGTGTATAGAAATGCAACTGATTGTTGTATGTTGATTTTGTATCCCGTGACTTGACTGTATTCCTTTATTGTTTCTAAAAGTTTTTTAGTGGATTCATTAGGGTTTTCTCTATATAAAATCATGTCATCTGCAAATAGTCACAGGTTCACGTCTTCTTTTCCAATTTGGATCCCTTATATTTTTTTTTCTTGCTTAATTGGCCTGGCTAGGACTTCCAATACTGTGTTAAATAAGAGTAGTGAATATGGGCATCCTTATCTAGTTCCTGTTCTTAGAGGGATAGCTTTCAATTTTTCCCCACTGAGAATGATATTAGCTGTGGGCTTATCATATATGGCCTTTGTTATGTTGAGATATTTCCCTTCTATATCCATTTTATTTAGAGTTTTTAGTATAAATGGATGCTCTATCTTGTCAGATTCCTTCTCTGCATGTATTGAGATGATCATGTGATTTTTATTCTTCATTTTGTTAATGTGGTGTATCACATTGATTGATTTTTGGATGTTCAACCATCCCTGCATCCCTGGAATAAAACCTACTTGATCATATGATCTTTTTAATGTATTATTGTATTCGATTTACTAGTATTTTGTTGAGGATATTTGGATTGATGTTCATCAGTGGTACTGGCCTGTAATTTTCTTTTTGTATGTTGTCCTTGTCTGGTTTTGGTATGAGGATAATGCTTGCTTCGTAGATTAAGTTAGGAAGCCTCCCCTCCTCTTCAATTGTATGGAAGATTTTCAGAAGGATAGGTGTTAAGTCTTCTTTGAATGTTTTGTAGAATTCACCAGGGAATCTGTCTGCTCCTGGACTTTATTGTTTGGGAGGTTTTTGATTACTGTTTCAATCTCCTTACTGGTGGTTGGTCTATTCAAATTCTCTACTTCTTCTTGATCCACTTTTGGAAGTTGTATGATTCTGTGAATTTATCCATTTCTTCTAGATTATCCAATTTCTTACCATATAGCTTTTCAAAATATTCTTTTATAATCTTTTGTATTTCTGACGTGTCCCTTGTAATTTCTCTTTTTTCATTTCTGATTTTATTTATTTGAGCCTTCTCTCTTTTTTTCTTGGTGAGTCTTGCTAAATATTTGTCAGTTTTGTTTATGTTTTCAAACAACCAGCTCTTGGTTTCATTGATTTTCTCTATTGTATTTTAGTCCCTATTTGATTTATTTCTTCTGTGATATTTGTTATTTCCTTCTTTTACTAATTTTGCACTTTGTTTGTTCTTCTTTTTCCAGTTACTTTAGGTGCACTGTTAGATTGTTCATTTGGGATTTTTCTTGTTTGTTGTGGTAGGCCTGAATTGCTATAAATGTCCCTCATAGAACCACTTTTGTTGTATCCCATAGATTTTGGCATGTCTTATTTTCATTTCTTTCCAGGTATTTTTTCATTTCTCCTTTGATTTCTTCATTGACCCAATCGTTATTCAGTAGCATCTTGTTTAAGCTCCACAGTTTTGTGGCTTTTCTGATTTTCTTCCTGTACTTGATTTCTAGTTTCATACCTTTGTGGTCAGAAAGCATGCATGATACAATTTCGGTCTTCTTAAATTTATTGAGACTTGTTTTGTGGCCTAATATGTGATTAATCCTGGAGAATGTTCCATGGGCATTTGAAAAGAATGTATTCTGTGGTTTTTTGATAGAATGTTCTATATATATCTACCTACCCCATCTGGTCTAATATATCATTTAAAGCCAATGTTTCCTTATTGATCTTCTGTTTGAATGATCTATCCATTGGTGTAAGTGGAGTGTTTAAGTCTCCTGTTATTATTGTATTACTGTCTATTTCTCCATTTATGTCTGTTAATAATTGCTTATATATTTTGGTGCTTCTATGTTGGGCACATAGATGTTTACAAGTCTTATATCTTCCTGTTGGATTGTTCCCTGTATCATTAGGTAGTGCCCTTCTTTGTTTCTTGTTACAGTTTTTGTTTTAAAGTCTATTTTGTCTGATACAAGTATTGCTACCTCGCTTTCTTTGCCATTTGCATGGAGTATCTCTTTGCATCCTTTCACTTTCAGTTTGTGAATGTCTTTAGGTCTGAAGTGTGTCTCTTGTATGCAGCATATATATGGGTCTTGTATTTTTATCCAGTCGACCACCCTATGTCTTTTGATTGGAACATTTAGTCCATTGACATTTAACATAGTTATTGGTAAATATGTATCTATTGCCATTTTCTTACTTTTTTTCTGAGTGTTTTAGTAGTTCTCCTCTGTTCCTTTCTTCTTTTCTTGCTCTCTTCTATTTTGGATTGATTGCTTTCTGTACTATTATGTTTGATTTCTTTCCTCTTAGTTACTTGTTTACTTATTATAGATTTCTGGTTTGTGATTACCATGAGGTTCCTATATACTATTCTACATGCATAGCAAACTATACTGAGTTGATAGTCTCTTTAGCTTGACCTCTTTGTAAGAGCTTTACTCTTTTACTCCCCTCCTCCCACAGTTTATGTTTTTGAAGTCATATGTAAACTCTTGTGTGTTTCTATTCTTTACCCTCTTATCATTGAAATAGGTAATTTCAGTACTTTTGTCTCTTAACCTTTGTATTATCTTCATAGGTGGTTGATCTGCTACCTTTACTATATATTTGCCTTTACCAGTGATTTTATTGTCGGGTTTTTCTTTTTTTTTGATAATTTTCTTGTCCCTATTTGTGGTCTTCTTTTTCCGTCTTAAATAAGTCCCTTTAGCATTTCTTGTAGAACTGGTTTCTTTGTGATAACTTCCTTTATTTCTTGCTTGTCTGGGAGGCTCTTTATCTCTCCTTCCATTCTGAATGACGACCTTGCTGGATAAAGTATTCTTGGCTGTAGGTTTTTTCTTTTCAGAACTTTAAATATAATGTGCCACTCTTTTTTATCCAGTAAGCTTTCTGCTGAGAAGTCAGCTCATAGCTTTATGGGGTTTCCTTTGTATGTCACTTGTTGCCTTTCTCTTGCAGCTTTTAGGATTGTCTCTTTATCTTTAATTCTTGACATTTTAATTATAATGTATCTTGTGTGGGCCTCTTTGGGTTCATCTTGTTTGGTGCTCTCTGCACTTCCTTTGCTTAGATGTCCCCTTCTTTCCTTAGCTTAGGAAAGTTTTCAGACATTTCTTCAAGTATATTCTCTGTCCCTTTGTCTCTCTCTTCTCCTTCTGGGACATCTATAATACAAATGTTAGTGCGCTTGATATTATTTCAGAGTTCGCTTAGACTTTTCTCCTTCTGTCTAATTCTTTCTTCTTTTATGTGTTCAGCTTGGGTGATTTCCTCTCATCTTTCTTCCAGCTCGCTGATCCATTCTTCTGTATCAACTACTCTGTTATTGAGTCCCTCTATTGAATTTTCCGTTTTCAGTATTGTGTTCTTCATTTCTGATTGGTTCTTTTTTATATTTTCCAATTCTTTGTTGATGTTCTCACTGTGTTCATCTAGTCTTCTTCCAAAATCAGTGAGCATCCTTATGAGTTTTTGTTTGAACTCTTTGTCACATAGATTGCCTATTTCTGTTTAGGTTTTTTTCTTGGGGTTTTATCCTGTTCCCTGCTTGGAATGTATTCCTTTCCCTCCTTACTATGCCTCTTTCTTTGTGCTTGTATCTGTGTATTAGGTGAGTTAGCTAAGTATCCTGATCTTGGAGAAGTGGCCCTATGTAAGAGGTCCCTTTTGAGGCCTAGCAGTGTCCTTCCCTCTCATCATCAGTCTAAATGGTCCAGGGATGACCCCTGTGTGGGCTGCTTGTGTCCTCCTTCTGTGGCAGGATTGCTCCCTCTGCAGGTACCCAGGAAGTCTAGGCTTTCCCTCCCTGGCTGGCTGCTTTTAAATCCAGTTTGGGGAGTCCCAGCACCATTGGCTACAGGGTCTAATAGCACACTCATATTGCAGTTTTCTTGTTAGTTGAGTAGGTACCCAGTGTAGCTGGTTGCTAGGCTCAGGGGCTTACAGTTGCTGTGGGCCTCAGGTCTGCAAGGCTGTTGTCAGTTCTCTTAAGATTGTAGCTGACTGGGGCTGGCCTTCAGCACGGGAACACCCAATTGTTTTAGGCTTTGGAAGGTGGGCAGATCCTCTTTGTGGCTATTTGTGAAGCACAGGTTTTCTGCTACTGATAAGCCCCACCCCACACAGGTCCACACACACCGTCAACAGAACACTGGTTTGTGCACACTTCCCTTTATATTTCTGATATATCCTCTATTGTATTTTGAAATAAATTCTGAATTTGTATTTTTCAAGATGGCCGTTGGTATATATTTTAAACTCTCTTTCTTTTGCCCACTGGTTTTTCAGTGTTCACTTATCTTTAGTGCAGATATCTATCTTGGCTGCCTTTCTTTTCTACCATTAGGCTATACTGTAGTAACATCTTAATTGCAGGCATGATTCCTGCACATTCTTAACATCAGACTGGTCACATTTATGAATAGACATTTCAGAATATACGGGTAATTTGTAAAAAACATGTTTCGCAGTTTCAACTGGAGTTCCATTGTATTGGACATTATTAAGACATGTGCACTCCAAGATCAATATTTAGCTGTTCTAACTTTATTGTACTAGTAAATTGATAGTATGTTTAGTGAAGTGGATGCTGTGTTAGCCATGTTAACTTTTCACCTAGGAAAAATTTTGAAAATCATAGCCTTCCTTTGTTCATTTTTTGGTTTGTTCTTTGCATTTTTCCCCCCTTTTTTAAAATTGCCTAATACAAATACTAAGATTTGAGAATATAGAGTATCTTTCTTTTTTTTTTTTAAAGATTTCATTTTTCCTTTTTCTCCCCAAAGCCCCCTGGTTACATAGTTTTGCATTTTTAGTTGTGGATCCTTTTAGTTGTGGCATGTTGGACGCCTCCTCAGCGTGGCCTGATGAGTGGTGCCATGTATGCACGCAGCATTCGAACTGGCGAAACCCTAGGCTGCTGAAGCAGATCGCACAAACTTAACCGCTCGGCAACAGGGCCGGCCCCTAGAGTATCTTTACAGAGCTAGTTTGCCTATAAAATGTATTTCCAATATAAAAATTTGATGATGGTATTAAAATTAAGAAAGAATAGCAAAATAAAGGTTATCTTATTCTTGCCACTGTTTTTGGCTCCAGGTATCTGAGAGTTGGGTTTTCTTATATTCAGAAAGAGACTATAAATCCCTTCATTAGTGTGAGTTTTGATTTATCATTCCCAATATCTAGCACGGAAGTTGGCATATGGTAGATATTCTCCAGATGCTGACTGAATCAATTAATTAATGAAGTTGAAGGAAAAAGAAAATGTTTGTATTACGTTTCTTATATATTTAACCTGTCTGTAGCAGATACTCTAGTAGGTCATTTCCTGTATATTGTTTGTTTTTTCTTAATAACAATCTAGTAAATTTGCTATTGTTATCATCTCCATCTTAAAGAATGAAAGTTGTGTGAAGAGAGATTGAGTAAATTATAACAAAGAGAATTTACAGACTTCCAAGAAGAAACTCTGGGCAGAAAGGGATTACTTGTGGGAATGTTTCACAGTATAATGGCTAAGATTGGTGATTAGAAACCTTTTTCTTTTTTTTTTTTGTGAAGAAGATTGTCCCTGAGCTAACAACCATTGCTAATCGTGTTCTTTTTGCTTGAGGAAGACTGTTGCTGAGCTAACATGTGTGCCAGTCTTCCTCTGTTTTATGTGAGATGCCACCACAGTGTGGCTTGATGACTGGTGCTAGGTCTGTGCCTGGGATCTGAACCCATGAACCCTGGGCCACCGAAGTGGAGCATGTGAACTTACTATGCCACCAGGCAGCTCCAGAGACATTTTTTTTTTTGACACATCTAAGGGATGGCATTTAATATCATTTATGTGTCATGCTCTCAGAGTTATGTGCTTTTCTGATACTTAGTAATAATTTGTGGCTGACTTGGTTGCTCAAGAAAACCTATTGGAACGTAAGAGAGAAAGTGTGATGTAACTTTCCTCTAATTTCTTAAATGTAAGGGTACAAATGTAAACCTTGGAACTGTATTACTAATCACCACATCTTACATTTTTTCACTAATGTTAACCATATCCCACGTCATATTATGATTGAGCGTAAGTGGCTTAAATGAAAGTTTAAATTTGAAAGCAGTACTAGAGCATTTGAGAAACAACTTTTGTGTGATATATTGATTCTTATTTTATGATTTCAAGCATTAAAACCAATGGAAGAAACTAGGTGAGTTCATAGAGGAAACTGAGTTGGGTTTTGAAGGCTGAGTAAGATTTCATAAAGTAGGGAATGTGGTACAGAGCTAGGGTGAAAGAGGTGTGTTTAAGTATCATTGCAAGCTGGAGTATAGGAGTCTAGGGTGGAGAAGATGATACAAGATGAAATTATAAAGGTGGTTCGGGGCAAGATTGTGAAGGGACCTGACGATGTGAATTTAATTTTTGGGAGATAGCGCTGGGTCTGGTACACTAGACTCTCATCACTATTTATATGTGGGTCTCAAACTCAGGTGGCTATACAGATCAGGCAGCTAACTTGAATGGGTGAAGCAGGCTGGTGTAGACAATTGGGAGTAGTAGGGGCTGTGATATAATGGAGAGAATGTGTTCATGTAAAGGTAGCAACAGTTCTAACCAGTTGTTGCCTTATAGAAATTCTGGTACAAAGTTATCTAATCTTCTGATTCTCCATGAGAAGATAGGAATTCAGATTCATATGTGTGGTTTTCCAATTTGTAAAATATATCTGCTACTACACCTATTAGAATGACTAAAAATTCAACAAAACCTAAGAAACTTGACAATGTGGAGTGCTAATGAGAATGAAGAGTTACTAGAACGCACGTATATTGCTTTTCAGAATCAAAATGGTGCAGCTACTTGGGAAGCAGTTTGGCAGTTTCTTTTAAAGTTAAGGATATACTAGTGATGTCAGCATCATGGCCACGTAACTCATTCTTCTTTTCTCTCATCTTTTTTTTAACAAGTAATTAGACATTCATTCATGGACAAAAGTGCCTTCAGCATTCTATGTCCAGGGACCAGGAAGGTTTCTAGCCCACCTGTTCATCTGAAAATAAACAAACAAGACCTCAATCAGGGCTGTGGATCCAAGGGAGTCAGCGAACCTGTCCCGTCGTCACTCACCTGGTCAGGGAAAAATCCTTGGAGAGTGCTAACCTGGGCAGATACCTGTACAGGCGAGAAAGAATTTGTAAAAGTCCTGTCTCCTTGAGGGAACGTTCCAGCATGGCATTGGAGCAGTATAGAGACAAGTTTGGATGCAGAGGATAGGTAGGGACTCTACCAGAGCTGCCCTTTCACCAAGGTGACACTGCATCGGTAAGCTGTTTGGCAGCGGTGACATCTCCCATGGAGGAGGTGCAAAATGATGAGTAAGTACCCAGCTTTCCCAACTGTGAGTGTGGTGGTTGGAGAAACCTGTTTCTTTACACCAGTACTCTGATTTCTGAGACAGGACCTCCACAACCGGGGGGAGGGAGGATAATGGGAAGGAAGCAGGTAAGAATATCAAAGGGCGTTAAAGGAATTCAGTTATTGATTTCTGTTTCAAGATTTCAGCAGGATTCCTGCCCACAAGCCTCTGTGAGTACTCTCTGCTCAAGGATCTCCTCCCCAGGCCCGTGGGTATCCTGAATACCCCAAGTGCTAAACCCATATAAACCCCCACTCTGTGGCAACTCCTTGTGTGTGTTCCCGCATCTGGCAGTGAGAGCAGGTATTAGAAAAATGGACCAGGGTCTGTGGGCACAAACTGGAGCTACAGCATTGCCTTCCAGAAAACAAAAGAGAGGTTTCCTGCTATCAGCCTGCTAGGTATGAGAACAAGAGAAAACACAATGATTAAGACTTCTGCCACAAGAGGGAGCAAGAAGAGTGGAGCAGATCTATTCATGATAAACCTAGTGAATCCCAGAGAAGCAACACCAAGGAACAGTACCTCATCTAAAGAGAACCAGTAAAGATACTTCACATGCGAAAGCCCCAATACAAAAATACAAGGGGCTTAAAAAGTCAAGGAAATAGGCTATCACCAAAAGGTATCAATAATTCTCCAACAACTGAGTCCAAAAGCACAGAATACTCTGATCTAGGTGATAATTCAAAATCAATGTTTTGAAGAAATTCAATGAACTACAAGAAAATTCAGAAATAAATTTCAATGAGGTTAGAAAAAAAATATATGAATGCAATGAATTCTTTACAAAAGAGAGAGAAATCATAAAAAAGAAGCAAAGAGAAATTCTGCAGGTGAAGAATTCAATGAATGAGATGAAGTATACAATAGAGAGCATGTGTAGTAGAGTAGAACAGATGGAAGATCGAATAAGTGATTTAGAGGATAGGAATTTGATAATATAGTTAGGAGAGAACAAAGAAAAAGGATAGAAATGAGTGAAGAAAGCCTTTGTGACCTCTGGGACTCAATCAAAAGGGGAAACATCGAAATAATCAGGACTCCAGAAGGAGAAGAGGAGAAAGGGGCAGAAAATTAAATTAAAGAAATAATAGCTGAAAACTTCCCAAACCTGGGGAAAGAATTGGGCATCCAAGTTCAGGAAGTTAATACATCACCTGACTATCTCAATGCCAAAAGACTTTTTCCAAGATATCATAATAAAACTATCAAAAATCGAAGCTAAAGAAAGAATACTAAATGAAGCCAGGGCAAAAAAAGAGTGTAACCTACAAAGGAACCCCTCTTAGGCTATCAGCAGATATCTCCGCAGAAACCTGACAGGCCAGGAGAGAGTGGAATGACATATTCATGGTACTAAAAGATAAAAGTTGACAGCCAACAGTACTCTATCCAGCAAAATTAACTTTCAGATATGAAGAAAAGAAATACAGACTTTCCCAGATGCACAAAAGCTGGGAGAGTTCATCACAGTTACACCTGCCTTGCAAGAAATGCTGAAAAGAGTTCTTTAAGTAGAATTAAAAAGACACTAATCAACAACATGAAAACATGCAAAAGCATACAATACACTGGTAAAGGTGAAAAAACATAGATTCAGAAAACTCTAATTCTATAATAGGATGGTGTGTTAACAACTTAATGATAGTATAAAGGCTAAAGAAGAAGAGTATTAAAAATAACTATAGCTAGTATAATTCAACAAATACACAGCATAGAAAGAGGTAAATTGTGACATCAAAAATATAAAAGAGGAGGAGTGTAAGGGTGGAGACTTTATAGGTGAGTGAAGATAAGTTGCTATCAGTGTAAAATGGACTTTATATATGAGGTGTTTTATGTAAGCCTCGTGGTGACCGCAAAAATCCAGGATAGATTCATGAAATGTGAAAAAAAGAGAGCGTACTACCAAGGAAAACCACCAAATAACAAAGGTAGGCAGAAATGGGAAAAAATGGCAATACAAAAACAACCAGAAAGAAAACAATTAGATGGCATTAGTAAGTTTTTACATTTCAGTAATCACTCTAGATGTAACTGGATTGAATTCACCAATCAAAAGGAACGGAGTGGCCGGATGATAAAAAAACAAGACCCAACTTTTTGCTGTATACAGGAGACTCATTTGAGCTCTAAAGACACACTGAAAGTGAAGGGATAGAAGAAGATATTCCATGCAAATGAAAATCAAAAGAAAGTGAAATAACCATATTTATATCAGACAAAACAGACTCTAAGCCAAACATGATTAACAAGAGACAAAGTCATTATATCGTGATAAACGGTTCAACACATCAAGAAAATATAACAATCGTAAATAAATATGCTCCCAATATCAGAGCACCTAAATATATTAAGCAAATACTAACAGATCTAAAGGGAGAAATAGTCAATAAAACAATAATAATAATGGTATGGGACTTCAGTACTCCACTTTTAGCAGTGAATAGGTCATCCAGACAGAAAATCAACAGGGAAACATTGGAATTGAATTACACTTTAGACCAAATGGACTTTAGAGATGTACATAGAGCATTGCATCCCAAAAGCAGCAGAACACACATTCTGCTAGAAAGTGTACACAAAACTTTCTAGGACACAAAACAAATTTAGCAAATTTAAGAACATTGAAATCATACCTAACCTATATTTTCCAACCCCAATGGAATGAAACTAGACATCAACAGGAGGAAAGTTGGAAATCTACAAATATGTGGAAACTAAACATACTTTTGAAAAATCAGTGGGTCAAAGAAGAAATCAGAAGGGAAATAAAAAATTATCTCAAAACAAGTGAAAATGAAAACACAACAGTCAAAACCTATGGGATGCTACAAATGCAGTTCTGAGAGGAAAGTTTATAGCGATAAATGCAAATATTAAAAATTAGATTTCAAATAACCTAACTTTATACTTCAAGGAACTAGAAAAAGAACAAATTAAGCCCAAATTAGCAGAAGGAAAGTTAATATCACTATTGATCCATTCAACAATAGGTATGAAACTTAAATGCATTTTGCCAAATGAAAGAAGTCAGAACCAATTTTATCATAATGAAAACAGATCAGTGGCTGATAACGTTTGGGCTAAGGGATTGACTACAAAGGGGCAACATGCATTTTTACAGTAAGGGAACTGTCCTTCGTATATTGTGGCAGTGGATATACAACTCTGCATTTGTCACAACCCACAGAACTATACACCTCAAAGAGTGAGTTTTACTCTGTTCACATTCAACTGAATGAATTAGATAAATCAGATTGTCAGGAGAACCCAAGATGGAATGCTGTACAAACTGTTATATGATATAATTGCACTGAAGGGTTTAAGGGAAAGGGAGCTCACCTAAGAAACTTTGGAAAACAGTGTTTGGCTGAATACCATAAGGCTAAAGACAAAAAGAACTGTATACAAACATTGTACTCTAGTTGATAAGTTTGTTTCTCACAGCTGCATAGCTTAGCAATTTTGAACAAATTATTATTGTTGAACAAATAACTATAGCTTACTTTGTAGATATTGAGAGTTGGGGAGAATGAAATTACAAGTAAGCAATGGGAAATGCTAAAATGAACTGTATGTTGCTGTATTGGTGTTGAATCTATCAGTATGAGCTTAAGTGCTTTCTTTTTAAAAAATATATATGTATACAGGTAGATACATTCAAGAAAGAAATATAGAAATAAGTAAGAGTGTGTGTGTGTGTGTATGTATGTATGTGTATGTATGTGTATGTAATTTCCTTTCTCTGTCCACTGACAGGGCCTAGAAGCAGTGAGCAACAAGCGCATCTCCTGCCTAGACTGTGATTTCTAATACCACACACCAATAATGGGAACCAGGGATTGTTAGAAGAATGGCTGTGACCAGGGCAACAGAAATAGAAGATGAGCCTGGAGTATATTGTGTTGCTAGAAAATAAGGAAGTGTTCAAAAAAGGTGTGGGGGCAGAATATCTACAGGACACATCCAATCTGAAAGTGTTCTCTGTGGCCAAAGCTGGAACAATTGAAACAATGCAATAAAGAATGATAATATTGGATTATAACCCAAAGAATAAGATAAAAGTCCGTGAGTCTGAACTGATATAAATACATGATTGAATAAGTAAATAAATAATAGAGAAAGAACAATTTTCCTTAGAGAAGAATTTCAATAAATGTAGAAGAAATGAAGGAAATAGAAAATCATCTTTAGACGCTGATAGTAATAGTTGCTGAAGGCAAGATTCATCAATGAATGTTAAAATTAGTGGGCAAAACTTAATGAGAAACAGGACATATTTGTATGACTTTAAAATGTTTTCCCCCAAAATATTTATTAATTACATAGGGAAAAATAGTAACTTTACATGTTGAACCTGGTAGACATCCTCTTAACCAAGTGATCAATGTTAATAATAATAAAACATTGGTAGGTACTTTCCGATATGATCTGAGGGCACATCACCACAAAATCCATAACCTCAGTCTAATCATGAGAAAATACTACATAAATCCAACTTGAGGGAAATTCTATAAAATACCTGAACAATACTTCTCAAATGTGCTAAGTTTGAAAGATAAGGAAAAAAGAACCATCCACAGATGGGAGGAGAATTGGGAGACAATGACATTTGAATACCATGTGTGATCTAGGATCAGATCCTGCAGATCCTTCAGAAAAACTGAGGAAGTCTGATTAAAGCCTTTAGTATAATTAATATTGTACCAATGTTAATTTTTAGTTTTCCTAATTGTACCATGGTTATGTAAAATGTTAACATTGGGAGAAGCTGGGTGAAGATTGTATAGAAACTATATTGTCTTTCTAACACAAATTTTATCAGAATAAAGTTAAAAAAATACTCCTGCCATTTAAAATTCTTCTCTTAATTGAGGTTGCCATCATCCTTTTATGTTCTTGTGTGTTTAATAAGCTTCATACACACACCTAGAAGCAGGTAGATTAATTTCTCTATTATTCTGTGTAGTTGGAATAGTTTCTGAAGAATTATCAGGTTGGTCTTTGCATAGAATTTTTGTAATTCTAGTGCCAAGGCTGTCTAAATTGTTGAAGTGCTTCCGTATTAATACTGTGGAATGCTATAAGAGAGTATATCCTTTCAACAAATGTACCATATAAATGACTATTTATATAAAATTAACTAATATAGTGAACATGATATATTTTTTGTTGTTGATTAGATGGTCTTAGTGTAGAAGTGTACAGTAAAGTTGACTTTTTAACTATAGAAAATTTTAAGCCTAGGCTTACTTCTAAACACACTTGTGGTCCATATATCTGTAGGTATCAGTTGGTGTCAAGATATTTAGATTAGTTTTAATATTCATCTGAGTAAATCATGTTTGATTGAAAAAAGAAGCTTTTATTTGAAGGTAAACTGTGTACAATTTTTTTTCTTTGACCTCCTGTGCTAATATTACTTAAAACTTGCTTTTTGAACATAAGTTTTCAATTGTTTTACAATTTGGAAAGAATAAGTGGTCAATCCTTTAACATTTTACTATGTTGAAAAATATCATTTGACTATGTACTTCTGTCTTCATCTAGAGTCTAGGCCATAAAAACATCAACATCAGAGTTAGAGACTTTATACCCCTCTTTGTTTTGACCTAGATATTGGACATGTGCTGCTGTAAGATCAGAGATCTGTAAAAATAGTAAAGAATTAAGACTAAAAACTAAAATTTAAGGACGAACGAACAAATATTTGTCATTTCCTTCGTGACTTCTGCTAGTGTAGACTGCTAAATGTTTTGTGGTTTGACTGTTGTTCACTCTGTACACTCGAGGACTCGTGTAGATTCTCCTCCGAGTATGAGGTGATTGTGAACTGCTTCAGCTAATGGTGAGAATGAGCTATCCTAATGTTATACCAAGGATGGCATTTTTGGAGACCTGGATTTTTGAGTAGGAGAAAAGGAGGATGGCAAAAACTAAAGGAGAAGACTAGTGTTTTTTCCTGAAAGAAAGTATATAAACTTCCTGCCAAATTGTATTTTATTTGTCTTCTCGTTTGCATCTTCCCTTTGTAGGTGAGTTAACATAACTTGTATGGGAATGACAGAACTTTACTACCTTTACCTGTTCTAACTGCATCGCATGACAGAATTGAACTGTGGCCCATATTTTTCTCCAGGGCTTTCGGCAGAAGTGAGTCAATACATTGTTTATGGCTTTACTTGCTGTCCTTCCCTAATATACCAGCTCAGGGTGCCTTGGAACTTTGTTATGAGAGGAGGAGGCACAGGAGGAGGGCCAGAGCTTGGGTTCACTGTGCTTGGGGGACCGTTCTGTGATTGTTCAGGGAGGGACTGAAAGTTACCCAAATGGAGTAAGGATAAAAAATTACCTGAAATAAATATGTACTAAAGACTGAAAATCCCTTATCGTATTTAAGTATCTTGTATCATCAGATTTAAAAATTGACTTAAAATGTAAGCTGAGATTCTTTTTAGTGTGGGTTTCAACACCTTTTTTTGTGCTTATGCCAAGAACACAGTGTTCTGTTAAGTCATTCAGTGACTAAGATTGCTGATTTGCTGCCAACCAGGGTCAAGTTTATTCAGATAAGTTTCAGTGTAGGTTCTGAAATGAATGAGAAATGCTCCTCTTGTCTTTGCGTGTTAGGTGGGTCTGGAGAATTAGTTGTTTTAAAATGAGATTATTAATATTTTTGTTTTTCAGAGATAGGGATTTTCTTTCAAGGCTTCATATACAAACAATGGTTTGATACTGATACTACCTTCTTGTCTGTTTATTGACTTGCCATGCTTGAATCGGTGAAATATATCACAGCTCTCCTAACCTTACCAGATGAGTATCTCATATGCACCACATGGACTCTGCTGTGTCATTTAAAGTGTTAATTTTTACTGCTAAAGAAAACACATATTCAGAAGGTACTCTTCTCGGTTATATATGTGAATTAAAAATTGGAAAAGGTGAATTAGAAGCAAGAAAAATACAGTGTTTGATAAGGGGTGTATACCTATCAAGATATATCCATCTTTAAGTATTTTATTCATTCCTTCATTCGTTGGAATGAGTCTTGCTCAGTTTTTATTTTTCTCATTTACCATCTTTGTTTCCAGTCACCGAAATGCATTGACTCTGTTGTACTCAAAATGCAATAAGTACACGGAAGGCTAAGGATTAGAGCAGTTTTACCTGAAAATTATACATATTTAAACAGTTTTTTCCTAAAAATATTTAATTTGCAGTATGTGTGAATGAGTGAACAAACGTCTTATAATCAGCTCACTAGACCCTCAAGAGGTAACTTTTTTTCCTGTTCATTGCAGTGTTTAGCCAAGGTGATTAAGTTTGTGTTGCTACTAATGAAGGTTTTTTTTTTTAAAGATTGGCACCTGATCTAACAACTGTTGCCAGTCTTCTTCTGCTTTTTCTCCCCAAATCCCCCAAGTACATAGTTGTATATATTAGTTGTGGGTCCTTCTAGTTGTGGTATGTGGGACGCCACCTCAATGTGGCCCAATGAGCAGTGCCATGGCCGTGCCCAGGATCCGAACCGGCGAAACCCTGGGCCGCCGAAGCAGAGCGTGTGAACTTAACCACTCGGCCACGGGGCCGACCCCTGCTGAAGGTTTTAGACAAGGCTTGCCTTAGTATCGATTGGAATATGTGATTTTTTTTGCTAATGTCTGATAATATTTCTTTTCTGTGATTGATCACTGTCTTTCTTATTCATTAATGACTTTCTAGAATCTGGCAGGATGCCTTGTCCTTAGCTGTTCACCATGTACTCAAAACCTGGCCAAGTAATGGATAACAGTCACAGGTCAAACATGTAATGATGGAACATTTAGGTTTGGGAACCTATTTTACATATAAAAGAATAAACAAAGCAAATAAATCACAAACAGAAGTTTCTACAGATATATATTCAGTATTTAAAACCAAACATACTTCCAGCCAATGAATGCAAGAAATGTTTTTTCTCATGAAATCTTCCATTCTCAAAAATAGTCATTTATTGCTCTTCTCAGGACCTCTGGACAGTATTAAATATTTTTAATATAGATTGAATATGTATGAATTTCTCAAAAAACCTTAAGATGTTAAATGCTGGAAGGAGTATACTACTTTCTTCCCCTCTTCCCTCAAGAGGTGTGTTGTAGTTGTTGGTTAAAAGTGAATGTTGGGTGTTACATCACCATGGCGCTCCTCCTGCTCTCAGAGTGCGCTTTGTCATGGCTTCAGTAGTCACTGCTTTGCCTGCTTTCTCCCCAGCTAGACTATAAGTTTCTTGAGGGCCAAGATCATCGTGAATAGGTGAGTGAATGAATGAGTGAAGTAGAGGCAAGGCATGCAGATGGACAGTGGCAGACATTTTTTTAAAAAACTGATGGCAATATACTGATGGAGTATATGGAGACTCATATTCTCATGAATTAAATCCCTATATCTGTAGTGAAAGCATAACTAAATATAATTAATATTCAATTCTCATGAAAGTAGAATTGATGATATTTTTTGATTCTGTATTTGTTCCCATAAATTTCTCTACTTTTATCAGACAGTTTACACCTATAATGAGGGTGACAGGACAAAGTTAAGGGGTCGGAGGTGTGTTGCAGGAGCATAATTTCTCATTCAGTGACAGCTCCCTCAGAGTGTCCATCAGTACTGAAGCTTTCATATTGTAGTTGAGAATACTTAACAGAATATGCATCCTGTAATCAGAATTTTCAACTGTGAGAAAAATTAAATGGAGAAAGATTCTGTACTTAATTAAGAAAAGTGGTTAAAGAAATGAATGTGTAATAAGCATGCATGATCACATGCCTTGGTCATTTGAAAACCTATTACCAGGATTTTATACAATAATTCAATTTTAAGTAGACTGCTCATTAACAAAGCTAACATGTCCCATGGGTTGAGTATGTGGTTATGATCTGTATAGCTTATATTTCCAGAAGAAATTTTAATGAAAAACATTATTAAACAGATAGTACATTTGTGGTGGAGAGAGGCAGGGAGGGGTTGCATCAGATACTTAAAGTAAGACATAAAGCTTACTACATAAAAAAAAAGCTTACTACTTTATCTACATAAAGCCCTAGAAAATTTTGGATGGTGAACTTGTTTTTAAAACTTGTATAGTAATGACAGCTGCTATTTTGTGGGTACCTCCCTTATATGTAGGAATGCTACAGAATCTGTTTTACGTATATTTTCTTATTCATTTTCCACAATGACCCTGTTGAGATGGATATTACTGTCTTTGTTTTGCCTATGGGATAACTTGGCGATGTTTCAAATTAAAAACTTGCTCAGCATTTCTCTGTTGGTAAGGGACTGATGAGGACAACCAATAGTCTTTGAATTAGATCATAAGAGAAGAAGAATTTCCTTTGTTCTACTAGTCAGTTTAAGTTAAGTGCTCATGTAAAAGGTTTTGATTGTTAAATAAGTAGGAAATTAAGGAATAGGGGAAAGTGCAAATGTATCAACTAGGCTTATAAGGGAACGTATGAAACTTTCTATACTAACTTGCTTCTTGTTCATCTTTTACTTAGTCTTCCATCCAAATTTCTTGGCCTTGGTATACCTTGGTATTTGGATCTGAAGGAGGGGAAATCATTCCACATGTTTCTATGTCCCAACACCTACTACCTAACTACCTGTCACAACTCGCTTTGCTTATGGTTATCTTACCTGTGTGGGAGACTGTCAACGCTCTGCTCTGCTTTGTGTGTATCTTGTAGTTTTTCAAGATAGCCCACTACGTTCTAGGATGTCTACCTGAAAAAAGGACTGAGTGGAGGGATTTAGGAAGGCTAAGAGAAGGAGGAAATTTACTTAATTCAAGCTTCTCTCATTTGTCTTATTTTTACTCCATCATTTCACTTTGGTTATGGGTTACATTCTTTCTGTGGTTTGATGGAGCAAGATAGCATTTATTTTTCTCACCCTACAATTTGTAGTTCTTTTGTTTTATTGAGCTGAACTTCTAAGAAGGAAAGCATGATAAGCCTCAAACTCATTTCCATAAATATGTGCTTTTGTTTTGTTTTTCACCTCGAAGAAAGAAATTTGAAATCTGGAATTTGGAGTTCTGAAAAAAGTTGGGAAGGGAAATGGGGAGGGAACAAGAAGAAAGAAAAGGAGATTTCTTATGTGTTGAGCTTGTAGTGTGTTAAAGCTGTATGAAAGCAATGATATCAGAGAGCATTAAATATAAATGTGCTCATCTGTGGTTTCGGTAGATTTTTGAGTGTTAAGTCACTAAAATACGTGCGACTTACGTGTATTTTATTCTGACAGTTTTTGCTATTCAACCTAGTAAGAGTTGCCATCCTTATTTATCAAATCTGTTAACAAACAAATTGGGCTTTTGGCAGACCATTTTATTTTTCAAAATTTTAAAAGAAATAAATATTGAGAAATTATCTCACTTTTAATCCCAAAAACAGTATGTCAAAAATGATAGATTTACAGTGTATGCTCACTCCTGAATTTGGCCCATTTTCTTGTGGTGGCAGGAGACAGGACCTAACACAGATTTGCTTAATTTAAGATTAAGTTTTGAGGCTGAGATCTCCCTTTGCCTACCCCACAGTATCTTGTGAAGAGAAAATGATTAAATAAATTCATATCTTTTCTCTCTGTAGTTGTCTCTAAACATGGAATGGAATTGGTTTAGATTGTCTAAGAATTTGTTTCTCAGTTCAAGAGCACTATCTGACCCTTATATTACTTCAATGGGCCTCTCTCTTTTTTTTGCTGAGGAAGATCAGCCCTAAGCTAACATCTGTGCTAATCTTCCTCCACTGTTTTGTGTGTGTGTGTGTGTGTGAGGAAGATTGGCCCTGAGCTAACCTCTGTTGCCAGTCTTCCTCTATTTTCTGTGGGATGCTGTCACAGTGTGGCTTGACTAGTGCTGCTAGGTCTGTGCCTGGGATCCGAACCTGCAAACCCAGGGCCACCAAAGCAGAGCAAGTGAATTTAACCACTATGCCACTGGGCCGGCTGCCAGTCTTCCTCCGCTTTATGTGTGGGTTGCTGCCACAGCATGGATGATGAGTGGTGTAGGTCCGCATGTGGGATCCAAACCTGCAAACCCAGGCCGCTGAAGCGGAGCATGCGGAACTTAACCACTATGCCACTGGGCTGGCCCCTCAATGGGAAAATTTTAAAGATTTTGTTTTCATCGAATATGTTCCTTTCTTTTTTATGGGTATTAGTCTTGCCCATAGATATTTACATTTAAGGAGTTAGGAGATAGGATACACCCCCCCACACACACCCACACCCCTACCTCTTATTGAGTTTTTTTCTGTGTTAACTCATAATCACAATAAATTTTCTATAATCTCTCTAGCTGGAGACAATGAGAATTAACACTTTTGTATAATTTATTTTCATTTTAAGACACCAAACTCTAATGTGACTGGGATTTCAGAGACATCTGGTGATGAGAATGAGATACAGAAGTCTCAGACTCTTTTATAAATTGTTAAAATAGTTCTGGTTTACATTATTCACTGTGGCACATTAGATGAAGAATTTATTATCACCTCTGTCATCACTGTGTTGGGACACTGTGTTAATTCCATATAGGAACTAACATACAGGTTCTTTTCTTTGAAAAGCACCACAGGTCAAGGTCTCTTTGGAGTTTGAGTGTCTCAGGTCCCAGTTATGCGCATCAGAGCATGTTAAGGAACCTGAGACTTCCTTCCTTTTGGCCATACCCCCAGGGGCAAAAGGGAAATGAAGGTTGATGAATATAGGATAGTGATATTATGGGGATGAGAGTGGAGTATGAATTTGTTTTGATTATTTTTCCTTTTTTCCTGGAAAATCAACTTAACCACTGCAAATAAACTTGAGATTTTGATCACTTGACATTATGCCCTATACAGTTTGTAAGTATTCTGCATTTTAGGGTAGAGAGCATCCTTTCTCTGAAGAAAGTATTGTCATTGTTTATGTGTGTTGTGTGTATATTTTTGTGTCTCAAGAATATGTCTTGAATGGTGGTTCTCATTTTGGAATGTACTGTTAGCTTTCTCCTGCTCCAAAAAATAGATCCTCAGTGACAACAAGCCATAAAAGTGTGATCAGGATTGGCTTCCATATCATGTTATGTGTATGTATGCATGTATGTAAAACTATTTGAAAGAGCCCGGAACAGTTTATCACTTTCTTTTATGGAATTGGAGAGACTGGCTTTCTCAGAAGACAGGCAACAAGAATCAGGTTCTCAGTTTCATTGCTGTGTGGCTAGTTATTTCTCAGTAGTCCCTAAGCAGCCAAACTATATCACTCTCAAATTGTAATTGAGTGAGCCTGGAGAAATTTATTCTGCTCGTTTTATTTGTTATTGATCCATTTTAACTGTATAAGAACAAACTCCAGGGCAGGAGGCCTGTGGACCCGGGTGGGTGGTGCACACCAATAGGCCTGAGAGGGCCCTGCCTGACTGGAAAGGCTGCCCTGGCTGAGCACAAGAGCTGTTAGTAAGATCCAGCCAACTGTTACCTTGTAAGTAAGTATGTGATTCCAGCATTGCCAGATCGTCTCAATTTCAAGAAAAGCTATCAATCCAGATCTGTATGTGAAATCTCCCAATTTCTACTTGTAAGCACCTAGTTCAAATGAAAAATAAAAACCAAAAGTGAAAAACTCTATAGGGCAAAAAACAAAAATAAGAACTTGTCCACTGGTTACCAGTCTGTGTCCTGTGCTTTAAGGCATTTTGTGTCTGTCAGCCTTGTTCTTGGGATTGCCAGATCACAAACATTGCTTTGGTGCTATTTGCATTTATGGTAGCATAAGACTCTGACTCAACCAATATTTATTTAGTGTTTATGGTGAGCATTCACATGTTTCACACCTCGCTTAAATGCTGTTGTGCTTTTTAATATTGAAATTAAGTGATGAGTAATGCTGATGAAACTGTAAAAAAAAAATGTACAACTGATAAATCTATTAAATGACCATAGTTACATAAAAGGAGATATCTAAAGTAGTAGTGCTGTGACGTCAAGTAGGTTCATAACTTCTCTGACTTCCCCCCAAATGGGGATAGTAATATCTACTATTATAGCTTGTCATCAAGTTCAAGTGGGGCAACATAATGATGAAAGTGCTTTGTGAATGGTAGAATACTATATGAATTTGTCATGACAAAAAATCATTTCATTAATGATTCAGTTTAGTGTTTACTCAGTACCTTCCATCTGTCTTAGCATTAGTAAGTAGGAGACAAGATGAGTGTACATTGATCCTGGTTTGTGGATCTGTGACATACTATGGCTCCCAGGAAGGATCTAGGTGGGGATGGCAAACCCTTGTGTTCAGTTAGGAAGTCCACCGTCCCAGAAGAGATTACAAGCTTGGGCTGGATAAAGCTATGTTAGGCATATAGAAATCAAAGCCAAATATTCAGATGTGAGTGCTACATAGAGTAGTAGTTCTCCCAAGGTAGTCCTTCAACCAGCAACAGGAGCACCACCTGGGAACTTGTTAGAAACGCAGATTCTTCGGCCTACCACAGACCTCAGAATCAAAACCTGGGAGTGGGGCCCAGCCATCCTTGTTTTAATAAGCTTTACAGATGATTCTGTGGTTTGTGAGTTGCTGAGATGACGAGCCATGCTGAGGAGCAGGAAAGTTGATAGGAGAGTTGCCTTGGAGATAGCACATTATTGGGGAGGTTAGGACTCAGGGCCTGTGGGCACAGGCAAGGGCAGGAACACTAGCCTGAGGCCAGATTTTATTTAATTGGCTCACTATGGTCTGAGAGAGCTGGCCCTTAGTGATGAATGTGAGGAATAAAGGGACCCCCATTCATCAGGGACACAACATGTGCTCCTGGACTGCCCTTTCTCCCATCATGCTCTTTGACTGCACTTCTCTACATGTCGACCATATCAGATTTCTACTATTTCTAGAGTATATGTTGTGTTTTCCTCTTTATTTTTTCAACATGAAATAAATTAGGAACACAAAAATGTAAAGAGGAAAAATAACGCTCATGAATCTACACAGCCTGAGAAATAAAATGTAACAGGGAGAATTCAGGCCCTTTCCACCCATCATTACTCGTGTTCTTTTTTTGTAGTTGGGATCACCTCATAAAGATCAAATCTGTACTTACCAAATCCTGTCCCATCTTGAAGTGGTCCACCCATGTGTCCTCTTCTCTACCTAGTGAGCTGATAGAGCAGTGAGTTTTTCAGGGTCATGTTACAGTAAGCTGAGTCTCATAGGCTAATTCAGGAAGCAAAAGTATCTCTGAAGGAATTAAAATGCATAGAAATTACGGCTGTTTTTAAAATTTATTTAGGCAGAAGACTATTTCAAACTCTTTAATTTCTTGGTTTCCCTTCTTTCCTCGTCCCCTGTCCCAGCCTCAGGCAGTGATTTCTCAAGAAGGAAGCTTGTTGGATGGCTACTTTCCATGCTTACGTTTGGAAGCCTAATAGACAGTTACTCATGTTATTGAAATTATACTTTAAGAAAACACTTATTCTCATTTTGCTATTCAGAAGAACAGAAACATGCTCTATGCAGTTCCGTGTTGGGGCCACAGAGCTCCATTTAGTCAGGAGAGTTTGGTGGCCTACTGACTACGTGCTGTCTAGGTGGTTTTCTATTCTCTCTCTCTTTCTCTCTCTCTCTCTCTGTCTCTTTCTTTTTCTCTCTCTTTCAGTAGGTAAAAGAAAATCACCCTCTTCCGGCAAAGTTCTTGCAAGCTCTTTTGGAGACATAAAGGAATGTGGCTGATGTGCCTTTACAGAATCTACTGCATTCATTCGAAGGTAGGAATCTGTGTTCTAAATATACTTGGATCATTGTTTCAAAGGAAAACATGCAGAAGAGCTCTCTGTGCTCAATTATTACTCCTATAAAAGTATTATTCAGTTAATTATGAAATAAAACATTTGGTTCATGATGAGAGTATATTGTGCATTTTGCCTAGAACAGTAAGTGATCGCATTTAATCCTGTGTAGACTTGAAACTGACCCCAGCCTCTTCCACACTCTTGCATGGCTTCTGCCCTCTTGGCTATCAAACCAAGGATACTGTGAGCTGGGTGTTCCTTTTGCTGCCTCCTGCATCCTTGACCCAGACCCAGACTTGATCAGGCTTGAGCCTCTTGGCAACGCTCAGTTGAAGTTCACTTGAAGATCCATTGCCGTCCTGTTGGCCTAATCTGGGCCAAAAGCTATCTGAAGAACCCTGGCTATTGTTCCAAGCAATGTTTTGGTTTTTCTGTTTGTTTTTTTTTCCTTTCTTTTTTTATTGAGGTATAATTGACATATAACATTATATTAGTTTTAAGTGTACAACATAATGATTTGATATTTGTGTATATTGTGAAATGATCACCACAATAGGTCTAGTTAACATTCACCAAGCAGTGTTAGTGATCTTACAACTTCAAAGTATGGAAAATAAAACTTGTATGTAAGGTGTGGAACCTATTCCTGGATGAGGGACTAACTCCACTAGTTGGTTAGGTCTGCTCAGTTGTTTAATTACTCAATGGCAGGCTCCACTTACTAACCCTAATTACTCATTGGCTGACCCCTCAAGGCTCAGGTGTATCTGACTGAGAGAGCGGCTAAGCAGAGGCCTTAGGCTAGGACTAGAAAGGTGAGGTCTAAGAGGCTGACGGTGGTGTGGAATTGGATGATGGGGTTTGAAGTATGAGTTTGGGGCCCAGGAAACAGCTGAATGTTGGCCTTGAGTGCTGGCATGAAGAGTTCTGATATCCATGGCTGGAATAAGGGGTGGCTGTGGCTTCTGAGTGGAAAATACTTGAGTGTGGTGGTGGGGATTTTATTGCTAGGCATGTGTAGGATGTGACCAGTGTGCACGTGAAAGAGGAGAAAGTGGCAAGAAGGTCAGGTCAGGAGACCAGTGTTTCTAATGATCCTGTTCTAGACATAAAGTATGTTTGAGAATGGAGAGGAAGATTAGTTGTGAAGATTTATTGATGAATTGATTTCAGTTCAGTTTGATGTCAAAGAGAACATAGGGTAAAAGATAAATAAAACAATCATGCTAAGGCTGAGATCCTGGAGTACTGGCTGCCTGGTGGTATAATGGAAATCTGAGAAAGGAGTAACTCTGAAGGGGAAGGTTATTAGTTCAGCTTTATCATGTGAGGTTGAGTGAAATATTCAAATATAAATCTCTCTTAGGCATTTGTAAAGATGAGCGGATTAAGGATAAAAGGGCTGGCAGCCTAATTTGAGAGTTGTCTATAATTTTTTGGTTATTGTACTGTCAGGATTGTAAAGTAAAATCCTTGAATAGAGAGAACCTAAGTGCCCTGTTTATAATCAGTGCCATAAAATGCTTCCTTCATGCTAAGTACTTTAATGCCAAGTTTTGTGTTTTCTGTATAAATTGTGGTTGGTAGAATTCTAAAATGACCCCCCAACATCACCACTCCCTGCTGTACCCTGCATAATCCCTGGGTCTGTGACTAGGATGGAGTTTACTGCTATGATGAGGTTTGTTATGTGGCACAGTGGACTTTAAGAAGAGAGTTTATCCTCACTGGGCTTGACCTGATCCCTTGAGCCCTATAAATCTGAGTCTAGAGATCAGAGACAGAGGAAGTCAGAGATTTGAAGCAGAAGAGGGATTTATGTACCATTGCTGGTTTAAAGTTGAAAGGAGCCACAGGGCAAGGAATGTGGTGACATCTGGGAGCTCAGAGTGGATCCCAGCCGACAGCACGCAAGGACATGGAGACCTCAATCATAAAACCACAAGGAGCTGAATTCTGCCAACAAGAAGAGTGAGCTTAGACTTGCATTTTTCTCCAGAGCCTCTAGAGGAGACCTAAGCCCAGCCAGCACCTTGATTTCAGCTTTGTGATACCCTGAGCAGAGGACTCAGTTAAAGTGTGCAAGATTTCTGGCCTACAAAACTAAGAGCTAATAAATGAGTGTGGCCATAAGCCACTGAGTTTGTGGTGTATTGTCACACAGCATTAGAGAACTAATGCAAAGTTCATGAACAGCAGTTGAAGGGTACAGGTAGTGTACACTGTTACATAAACTCACACATACGAGAAAATGGGAATATGAGAATATATAGAAGTTAAATAGCTGGCAAGAAATTCTACCACTGGCCCACTGGTGTGTCCTAGAGTATTCACAATTTCGTCTTCACCACCAAAAGCCTCCTGTCCCTCCCTTTGGTGGCCCTCTTTGACTTCCCATCATGGGTCTGGCTTTGTGTCCTTCTTAGGTGCCCTGTAGCACATAGTCCTTAGTCCTTTCATAGTGTTTAGTATACTGTGTTGTAACAGATTATTCCCTGCCCCGTCCATAACTAACCTGAGTCTTACTCAATGTTGTAGCAGCCTCCTCTAGCACAGTACTTAGTATTCAGCAAGTATTTGTTAAATGAATGAAGGTAAGGAAGGAATTGTGAAATACTAGTTGGAGAAAAAAAGGCACTTGAAGAAAAACAAGGAAGGAAGGAATATGGAGATCACAAGATCACAGTGATTCAAAAGCCACATTAGAAATTGTGGAATAGGGGCTGGCCCCGTGGCTGAGTGGTTAAGTTCCCTCGCTCTGCTTTAGCAGCCCAGGGTTTTGCGAGTTCGGATCCCGGGCGCGGACATGCCACCGCTCATCAGGCCATGCTGAGGCAGCATTCCACATGCCACATCTAGAAAGACCCTCAACTAAAAAGAAAAATATACAACTATGTACTGGGGAGATTGGGGAGAAAAAGCGAAAAAAAAAAAGAAATTGTGGGATGATGGGAATCAATGGGTGATCTGAGAAGTCAAAAAGATGGTTTAGCTAGGGAGATCCGACTCATGAGTGCAGATTGTTTATAGTAAAATAGTGAATACTAAAACAAGATTTCAGTAATTAGAATAAAAAGTAAATCCTCAGGGCCTCATATTGTCTTGTGAAAGTGAGTGTGCTGTGGGTCTTGATATAAAAAGAGAAAAGGCGCATGGTGGCGAATAGTTCACACTTACTTTCTATACATAGAAAAGAAAGTCACATGTGATCTTTCATGAAAAATTGTTAATAGTCTCCTTCTTGTTAATACCACTATTAAGTATTTGTAAAGCCTATTATTACCTAAAAACATATATGCAACACTCAGTTTCTGTTTAATGGTGAAAAAGGTCTGTTCTGTGAATGTTTATAAGCATCAGGAAAGGAATTCTGGACATGGTAAAAAAATTAAAAAGAGAGATAAGTAGGTGGGATATGAAGTTCCTACTGAGTTTATAATGTCTACAGATGAAGGGGATGGAAACAACTTCTACCAGAGGTTTCTTAGGCCTATTATGAAAGTTGTATTAAACTAAAAATGATAGCTTCGATTATTTCATATAATGCTAAAGAACTGACTATTTTGTGTTTTCTGTGACTAGGATACATTTCATGGGCAAGTGGAAATAAACTTTAGGAGAAGTTAGCCCTTTGTTGTATAGAGAGTAAAAACTTCTTGGTGGACAGGTTTGTTTATGAAGAGAACATTGCAGGACATCATGAAATGAAGAGAAACGTGCCCAAGATTCTTAGAGTGTGTAGGAGCAGATGAGTGAGAGTGTTCTTCCTCTGTCCCTTTCAGTTGACATTAACATCAGATATTTTTCCAGAAAAGCTTTCTGCAGGGAATAAAGAAGGAGAGTGGCAGCTCCTCACAGAAAGACAGTTAATGGATATGATTTGCCTTTTGTGGGCAAGCTTTACCCCAAACTACATTGGCAAAGTTTCAGATTTATAATTAATGATAAGCTGAATATACTACTTAATATTTTAACTGTATTTGAGACCACAAGTAGTTTCTTCAATATTTTCTCAAATTCTTAAGACACTTAATTCTCCCTCTCGACTTCCTCTTCATCTTAGAAACTGCAATTTCCTTTGTAGGAACAACTTCCTGCTGGGCACTATTCTCTTTGCCACTTCTGTCTTGGATGCCCTGTGTTTTTGCCTAAAGTCATAAATGCATTGCAACACTAGGCCATTTCATCATCCTCTGAATTGAGAAAGTCTAGCAGGAAATCACAAGTTGACTGTCCCTAACACAAGCCTCATGTTTCTTGGTTGCTGTGTCATGATAGGCAGTTGGTGTTCTGAATGGCAGTTATGAAGAAGACACTTTGTAGGAGGAACTTATTTTCTAGGGATATATTTAAGAGTCTGATTATCTGGGGAACAAAATACACGTGGAAAGAAAACACTTTCACCATAGTCTAAAAAAGTTCCTATTGTTTAGTGGTGTTTTCCCTTTTGCTCATATTAGGTTCATTAATTTCCAGCAGTGACTTTTTTGGTTTTTCTGTTTGTTTTTATTTTTAAAGATGTTTTGTATGAGAGTCTTTTCCTTTAACAGAATGGAAAGAAATCTCCATTTGTTTTATCTTCCATCCTCTCCTGTTTTCTGCACTTCTCGTCTGTTTTGTACTGTTATTCTCACCTTTTCTGTGTAGGAGCTGATTTCATGATTATCTCCTGAAAAGATGTCTCTTCCTAATCATTATAGTGGGTCAGAACAGAAGTGGTTAACCTGTCAAATAAGTAGTATCTATAAATTTGGTTGTGGTCTTCTGGAGGGTCGTTTTGTCTGTGAGATATCTAATGTAGAAAGAAATCTGTCTGTCCTCCTCCTAAAGCAGAAGGAACCTTTTCAGTTTCCTTCTCTATCAGCTGCAGAAGTGGTGCAAAGTTTATTTCCCCTTTGTTGTTGTTCTGATGGAACAGTTGCCCCTAGGGCTCCCAACACATAAGGGGAAGGTATATTGTGAAAAAAAAGTTATTTTTCTGCTGTTGTTATTTAGAGATCAGATAAAGAGAAGTTTTCAGTAAGTAATGTAGTCAGAATTTATTCATTTTATATTCCCTCACAGTAAATTTCTCTATGCGAATCTATATTCTTGGAGCCATGCACACAAAAACCAAGTTAGACTTACAAGGAGCTCACAGTCTCAAAGAAGGGACGGATGTGTATATAAATATATGTAGTACATAGAAATTGAATAATAGAAATGGGTACAGTATGTGGCTGTGACAAAAAGAGTCTCTGTGCGTTAGGAAAGACTCCATAGTAGATATATGCTGAAGCAAGAATAGGGAAATATTAATGGTAGAATTTAGATGATGGATATGTGGGTGCTCACTGTAAAATTCACTCAGAATGTTGAGGGTAAGAAGAAAGGCTTCATAGATGGAGGGTTGCTTGAACAAAGTCTTCATCATTGAGTAGGATTTTGCCAGGTAGGCAGGAATGAGGAAGGGCATTCTAGGTAAAAGAAATAGTATGCAAAAAAAAAAAAAGGAAAAAGGAAAAAACAGTATTCTGGGGAAAATTCAGTGTTTTGGTATAGCTGAGTTAGGCTTTCTTATGGAAGAGCAGTAGGAAATGAGATTAGAGAATTAAGGTCATGTGGGCCTTGAATGCCTATTTGCTTTTTGTTTATGCTTGCAAAAGATAGGGAGTGTTCTTCTCCCATATTTAACAAAACTCACACCTTTATTAACTACACTTCCCCTGCAGCTTCTGCCTCATTCCCCAGCTCCTAGATAAAGCAAAATTCCTTGACATGCATCTCTAAATCTTTGCTGTCTCTAGAGTCTCTTCTCTACTTCTGGTCCAGCTTCTGCAGCCACCTCTTCCATAGTGCTGCTCCCCAAGACCACCAAGGACCTATGCAAAGTTCAATCTAAAGGCAAACTCTCCATCCTCATCCTACAATGGCTTATCAGCAACACTGGAACTATTGATCACTTGCTTCTCCTTAAAAACTACAATCAGAGATTTTTTTTTAAAGGAAAGAGAATGAAAACCATTGAAGTGTATATGCTGCTTCATGAAACCGTTGTTTCAATTGTAGACATGTATGTCTTTGCTGGTGAAATGTGTGTTGTGGTCAAAAGAAGTTTGACAATGTTTGAAAACTCTGACAGAACATAGGAGTTAAGAGCCTGAGCAACATGGGTTCAGATGGGCCAGGTTGGAGTCCAGTTGTCATTGCTCTGTACCTGAGAGCAAATTACTTAACCTTTTTGGACATTCTCTGTAAAGTGAGCGTAATAATACCTATCTTGTAGGGCTATAGTAACAATCAAAGGAGATCATGAAAATAAAGCTGCAGGAACACAGTAGGTTGCTTCCAAAAAAAAAAAAAGGTCGGGGGGCTGGCCCCGTGGCTGAGTGGTTAAGTTTGCGTGCTCCGCTGCAGGCGGCCCAGTGTTTCGTTGGTTCGAATCCTGGGCGTGGACATGGCACCGATCATCAAACCACGCCGAGGCAGCGTCCCACATGCCACAACTAGAAGGACCCACAATGAAGAATATACAACTATGTACCAGAGGGGCTTTGGGGAGAAAAAGGAAAAAATAAAATCTTTAACAAAAAAAAAAAAAAAAAAAAAAGGTCGGGGGAGAGTTCATAAATATATGTCTAAGTTCTACCAGGTGGCTTCAGATGCTCTGCCTGGAACTTTGTGGGGTGTGGTAAGCCCCTTTTTTATCCCAACTGCTTGTATCTTTTGCCCTCTGGCTCCACCATACTGACCACATCACAGCTCCCCAAACATGGTGGACTCTTTATTCCTTCATTTTCTGCTCTTGCTGTTATCTTTGCTTAGAGTAACCTCTTCTTCCTATCCTCTGCCCCACCTGTGAAATATCTACTCATTTTCAAGTCACCTCTCCTGGGACCTTCCTTCCCATAAACTTGAGCCCTTGCTGTCTATGAATCCTCCCATGCCCCAGATCTATTCTAACACCATCACTCTATGTTACTGAAGTGTCTGCTTTTCTGTTCCTTCTTCTATTTTGTAAGTTTCTTGAAGTGAAGAGAAAATGTCTTATTTGTCTTTTGTCCCCAACTTAGAACAATGCCTGGTACATAGTAAACATGTAATTAATGTTTGGTGAGTGAGTAAGGATAGAAAGGCTTACAATTCACATAGCGAGTACTGGGCGTTAGGCATAAGTAAGACAAGATACTATCCCTGTTCTTAAGGACTTTATAATCCTTTTTATACTCTTTCATTTAATTCTCATGCTGACTTTGTAAAGTAGGTATTATTATTTCTCTTTTAAAGTTTGAGACATTGAGACTCAGAATGGTAAAAAACTTGTCCAGGTTACACCACTAGTAGATATTAAAGCTAGAATTTACAACCAGGTCTCTCTGATGCAAGTGCCAGTTCTTTTTCTACTGCATCAATATGAAGGTGTCTTGTTCACCTTTATATTTCCCATATTGCCTAGAGCATTTCTTTGTACGTATGTGACAGTGAATTAAAATTTACTTTTAACTGAATTAGTGTCAAAAGTGAGCCATTTTGTGCCAGGAACAGTAATTTTCAAAATGACATGTGATTTGAAAGAATTAACACTACGTCTAAAATTCTTAGCCAGGGTTAGGTACAGTACTGGGCACAAAGGAAATGAAAAGGAAGAGGTAGAGGACTACATTAGAATAAGGGTTTTAAGGACGTATTTCTTAATTATCAAGCTAGTGATCTCATTATAGAAAATAGAGGTAAACGTGAAAATAATCTGATCACTGCTATGGAACATATTCCTGAAATTGTATTATAAAACTTGATTAAAAATCTCCAGTTCATCAGAGTAGTATTTCAAGAGTATTTTAAATAGTGCTTCTACTTTTAAAGATAAATGATGAGTATCACAACCTCCTCTTGATTGACAGGCTTAATTAAAAAAAGATTCTGGCAGAGTGGTTAAGTTTGCATGCTCCACTTCGGTGGCCCAAGGTTTCCGCTGGTTGGGATCCTGGGCACAGGCATGGCACTGCTAGTCAGGCCATGCTGTGGTGGCGTCCCACATGCCACAACTAGAAGGACCCACAACTAAAATATACAACTATTTACTGGGGGGATTTGGGGAGAAAAAGCAGGAAAAAAAAAAAGAGAGAAGATTGGCGACAGTTGTTAGCTCAGGTGCCAATCTTTAAAAAAAAAAAAAGAAAACGATTGTTTCTTAAAAATTTCATAAACTAATCCCCTGAATTGCCAGTTTTTATTTCAAAAGATGTGGAGACTATCATTGTGTAACTCTTATTTAGGGTACTTTAAACATTTCTTTTTTTTTTTTTTTAAAGATTTTATTTATTTATTTATTGATGAGTGGTGCTAGGTCTGCGCCCAGGATCTGAACTTCACCAGCGTGGGCTGCTGAAGTAGAGGGCGTGAACATAACCACTCAGCTATAGGGCTGGCTGCTAAACATTTCTAATCCAAGAAAAATTTCACCCGATAGTGTGGAGAAACTTGGATATATGAGTTGATACACATTAGTAATTAGCCTTATTTTTGCTAGTTTGAAGGGGAAATGCATTCAAAGCATTTGAGATTTCCAGGTTTAAGATTTGGCGGTCGTCCAGTTGAAATTTTTTCTTTCCTAAGAAAAAACTCTATGCTTTTTATTATGTAGGCTTATGGAGTATGTGCTCTAGCTAGATCAATTAAGTGATTTACAGTAGATCCAAAATAAGTCCATCATTTCATTGATTTGTAAATCAAGGAGAATTTTCTGGGTAGGCCCAAATTACTATTTTTTAAAATTTCTACTGAACTCACGTTAATATTTGTGTTGAAATGTAATGTTCTGACTTAAGTTCCATTTTTTAAAATTACAAATTAAAAAGAGAAAGTGTGAAAGAGAATGATTTTCAGAGATTAATAAATGTCCTGGGGTACAGGCCTAGGAGAAATAAGTCATGGAAAGTGCTTACTCCTTAGGTTTATTTTTGAAGTGCTACTGTCAACCATGATAATCATGTGTTACTGTTGTTGTTTTTTTAAATAAAATGAGCTGTTGACCTGTTGTCATGTGCTCTTTTAGGTTAAGTTGTTTTATTCATTCTAAGTGAGGTAGTGGTTTCTACTGAGCCATCTTTTTTCTCTTGTCCATCAGGGAAGTTTAAAAAATAGGATTAGGGACAGATGTGGAGAAAGTCGGTCAAAAGGGAGTTCAGTGGAAGAAAATAAAATAGATAATTCTGACAATTCTCTAGAAGTTAAAACAGCATGAGAAAAGCTCTACTGAAAACAATTTCCTTATTTTACTTTATGTAGATCCTTGGTTGTCCATATAAACTTCTGAAATAAAGACTATATCTATTCAAAGCAATTAAACTTTGTTACCTAGAATAACAATAAAAATATAAATTGTCCCATTTTTATATATTTCCAAATTGTTTCGATTTAATTATTTTTCCTTATTTATATATTTTTGAAGTCTAAATATCTATCTAGGTTGACTTATGTTTTCCTTCTTTTTTATATCTGTCCAGCAAAAAGAGAATATCTTCCTGTTCGTCTCCACCCCGGCCTCTTCATGACAGTTTATTTTTAGATGCTGTCCTCATTTTTAGTTGAGTTTTAATCATCTGTTTTGGTCTGAACAGCTCGTCTTTCAATTAGACTTAATTTAATCAAGGAGATGAAGCCTTTTGTGTTAATAAAGGCCATTTAAATAGACCGTTTTAATAGATAAGACCAGGTAGATTTGTAGCCAAAACTGGTAGACAGTTCTCAAAGCATGTGATTCTCTTATTTTGCTTTGTCTAGTTTAGAAGTTTTATTCCTTTATTTTTTTTTCTTTTTGGTTTTAGTAAAATAGATCGAGTTAATAGCTATTAAGAAAACAATTTTTTCTTTAAGCAGGGTTTTTAAGGAAATAGCTCTAGTCATTTTACATTCTCAGATTATTAGAAATTTCTTGTTCAGTTTCTTTTAGGATAGTTGTCATTAAATCAGTGAGTTGTGGATGATGAAGGATGGAATTTGTATAGATTTGGGGGCTTTTATAAGTATTATTAGGAACCTAACATAATAGAAAAGTTTTTTCAGTTTGACTTAATTCAAATTTATGCATCACCTGAATGCTTAAGATTCATATTAAGGGCTGGCCCTGTGGCCGAGTGGTTAAGTTTGCATGCTCCACTTAGGTGGCCCAGGGTTTCACAGTTTGGATCCTGGGTGTGGATGTGGCACTGCTCATCAGGCCATGCTGAGGTGGCCTCCCACATAGCACAGCCAGAAGGACCTACAACTAGAATATACAACTATGTACTAGGGGCTTTGGGAAGAAGAAGAGAAAAAAAAAGAAGAAGATGATTGGCAACAGATGTTAGCTCAGGTGCCACTCTTAAAAAAACATAAAAAAAGATTCATATTACTGCTGGTCCAGTGTTCCCATGAAGTTTCTGTCAATCCCAGGAAATCTATCATCTTAAATGGTCTTAAGATAAGATCCTGTCTAAGAAAAAGCTTATTTCAAAGTCTCTTACTGATTTTTAGGGGCTTTAAGTTTGTTGGGCATGCTTTGAGATATTTGTTGAGCAATGCTGAATCCAGCTATTGGGTAAATTAAATGTTTTAAACTTTGATTGTAAGAACCAGTTGCAGGAAGTTACATGGGCATTCTATAGGAAAAAGATTATCTGTTACTGGCTTTAAAGATGCATGAAGCCATGTGAAAAATAACACAGGCTGAGAGCAGCACCCAGCTGACTGCCAGCAAGAAAGCAGGGAACTCAGTCCAGCAGCCACAAGAAACTGCACCCTGCCACAATCACATGAGGTTGGAAGAGGACCCTGAGCTCTAGATGAGAAGGCAGCCAATCAGCACCTTGATTCTAGCCTTAGGAGACCCTGAGTAGAGATGCCAGTATGCCATGCCTGGACTTTTGTTTGCCTGGATAAAGTTTGCACAGCAGAATTGTGCACTAATAAATGGGTGTTGTTTTAAGTCACTAAGTTTGTAGTAATTTGTTATGAAGCAATAGAAAACTGATGTAGGGGAACATCACCCGGTTTAGGCATAGCCCAGTGCCAGTGAGCAGTCTTACACTTGGCTTTTCTATTCATAACTCCTGGTGGTGTACTGAGGTCATAGTGGATATCAGTAAATACTAAATTGAATTTTAAAATTTATTTCTACTTCTAATTTAGATTCTTTGAATTTTGTTTTTATTGTATCATATTAGGGTATGTTGAGTGATGAGGAAAGAAATTTTGGTATTTTTCTTTGTTTCATTTTTTTGTTTTGTTATTTTTTTAATCTATAGCTTTTTTACCTAGAAAAGAAATTGAGAAAAAACATTTTTATTGAAGCTCAGTTTTTCTGGAATAGGCTTGGCAAACTATAGCTTGCAGGCCAGATCAAGCCCCTTACTTGTCTTTGCAAATAAAGTTTTATTGGAACCCATACTGGTTTATGTGTTATCTGTGGTTGCTTTCATGCTACAATGGCAGAGTTGAGTATTTGTGAAAGACACTGTATTGCCCACAAAGCCTAAAATACTTACTGTATGGTCCATTACAGAATAATTTGCCAACCCCTATTCTAGATGGTGATTTGCTTTAAAACCATATTCATCTAACCCTAAATGGCTTTCACAGAGGAGCTTGATATTTCTCTAAGTCTTTAATATACGTTATTGAAAGAAATATATCCAGCCAAACCTGATTACTAGGATTGTGTGGACTGGTTTATACCTCTTATCCTACTCAAATGATGAAAAATATGTTAAAATTAATAAAATCCTGTAAACTCGGGGCTGGCCCCGTGGCCGAGTGGTTAAGTTCGCACGCTCCGCTGCAGGCGGCCCAGTGTTTCGTTGGTTTGAATCCTGTGCGCAGACATGGCACTGCTCATCAAGCCACGCTGAGGCAGCGTCCCACATGCCACAACTAGAAGTACCCACAACGAAGAATATACAACTATGTACCGGGGGGCTTTGGGGAGAAAAAGGAAAAAATAAAATCTTAAAAAAAAAGAAAAAATCCTGTAAACTCCATGCGTCTGGGGTCCCTAAGATCATCCCCAAGTTTAGTGATTTGCTAGAAGGAATCATAGGACTCAGAAAGCATTATACTCAAAGCTATGGTTTATTACAGCAAAAGACACAAAGCAAAGTCAGCAAAGGGAAAAGGTGCATCAAGAGCAATCTGAAGAAAACCAGGATAAGCTTCCAAGAGCCCTCTTGTAGAGGAATTGCACAGGACACTTGTAATTCCTCTAGCAATGAGTTGTAGCAACATGTGCAAAGTGTTATCTACCAGGGAAGCTCACTTGGTTTCTACTGAGGTTTGAGGATGTAGGTGACAGTGATAACAGTGCTTGCGTGACTGACTGCAGTGACCGAAACTCCAATCTCCTAGAAGGAAAGTAGAGGTTCACCATAATTTACATTGTTTAAACAGACTGTCTAGATAAAATAGTACAGTGTGGCCAAGGTACTGAGTGTACAAAACGTTTGTATCAGTTAGACTATTCCAAGAGATCAATTCCCAAGTGCCGGTCAAGGGCCAGTCAGGAAAACAAGCCTCCTGAGAATGCACGTGGTTGGATCAGTTCAACCTACTGAGTTCACACTTTTCCTGAACATCCTATAATAAGTGTTCAGAAACACAAAATGTGTGTTCAAAAACAAAAAAAATGTTTGCTAGTTATTAATATTCTGCTAGTTATATATGTATATAAATATGTATATTTATAGTTTTACATACATATATTCTGTTAGTTATATTTCAAATATATTCTTTTAGTGACTTATTTTTAGTCAGCATTATTTTATTTTCAAGTAAGAAATAGCTACATGACTTTATAAATCAAGCCCAGGATAACTATAGTATCATGGATCTTTAAATTTTCGCCAAGATGAACATTGTTTTGTTTGAATTCACAGTTTAAACCAAGTAGGTTCTTAAGAGTGAGGTTTCCAGGACTCCCTTTGCTGTTTCTAGTTTTTATAGAGACTGAAGCAGACTGGCACTTTTTTTCATAGTTCATATTCTTGCATCAATGTCGAAGAGGAATACTCATTTTCAGAAATGACTTATCTCCATAACGTTGTCAATAAAATTCCCAACAATATATTAAACATTATCTCCTAGTTATTGAAATAATGATGAAATAACCATTATGATTTTAAATTCCTTCATATTTTAAATTCCTTAATATTAAAGTCCTTGGTATATCACCTTTATTGAACCTCATGGGTATGGAAAAATACATGGGACAAATTTCTTTAGAGATAATTCATTTTGCCTTTCCACATTTTTGTAGCTGTTGAAGTTAAATATATATATGTGTGTGTGTGTGTGTGTGTGTGTGTATGTATGTATATGTATATATGTGTGTGTTGGTGTATAAAACAATTTTCCACTGTTCTTTTGGCTGGCATTATTTTCTAGACAGAGCCTGGTATGGTGTGTGTAGATAGTAGGGATTCCTGTGAGTATTCCCTTAACTTGTTGTGTGACTCTGGACGACTACATGTTAACCATTGAATCTTCCTCTGTTTTAGTTTAACCTAATTTGCCTTCTTTTACCTCAGAAGAATCTTGTGATTGATTATTTTGAAGAAGCATCTTTGTGTGTATACAAAGATGCTGCCTACCAGAAATTTGATTAGGGTCTTTTCACTTAACCTTAGATCTGGAAGGAGGCCTTGGGCCTCTGAAATAATTGCTTTTAGATTTGCCTTACAAGTGAGTGTTTCAGGCTGTTAGTGACTTATTCAGGGGTGAACAAGTAGCCAGATATAAATTTCTAAAGAGCAGAATCTATATTTTATCAATCTTTGTAGTCCTCCTGATATCCAACATTGAGCCTTGCTGTTTCCTGGTTTCTAAACTCAAGGCAAATAAGGAGTCTGTGACTTTGAACGTCAATCAGAAAGGTTGTTAGGAGCAGACTTGAGCACTGTAGGATTGGGGCCGGCCAACAACCTTGTAGATGGAGGGAAAGAAAACCCATTTGGCATTTGCAGAACTGCATTACCTCAAAGTCCAAAATAATAGTTATCCACTAGAATAATTGTGAGTTGTAAAGACAATATTAAACTGTATTCAGCATATGATATTTAAGAAGATAGAAGTAGAAGAAATTATGGAAAACTTCACTTCTGAATTATTTCCATTAAAATATGTACAGTTCTTAGAAGTTTCAGTTCTGTGAGATGCTCAGTGAAAAACTGGTCAAGTTGTGGTCAAATAAGTTTAGGAAACACTATGTGTTACAACCTCCTCTTAGAAGTCACAGTGTACATGGGCATATTAAGGCTCCTGAGAAGTCTTACTATTTAGTTTTATTCAACCTAGTTTATTAAAGCTGATTTGACTATGGAGCTCTTTCTCTGATTACCTATTAATATCTGATGGAACTCATGTTTGGAGGGGCACCTCCTAGGTCTGCTGTGCAGGGCTGTATATTTGCTTTTCACCATTTTTGCTTTTGTTTACTACCTTTATTCTCTTAGGGTATTTGCCTGGCTTGTTTTCTTTGAAGCCTTACTATCTTCTCCAGGCTCCTCTCTCAATTTCTTTCTTTTTCCTTTCCGCAGTACCCTATTGTGTAGGATTTTAATTCTTTGCCTTGAATAAAAACAAAGCCTGGCTCATAACCAAAAACAACCCGTGTCTTGCCTCTGGTTTTATTTGCATAAATGAAAAGATTAATTTTTAGAATGAATTTAATTAGAATTAACTTTTAGAATGCTTTCATTTTTGCTTCTCTGTTAATTTTGAGGCTAAAATTTTAAGTGTAGGTTTGAGTTGGATGACCCTTCAACCTCTAGCAGACCAGGAACAAGGTGTGCTGCTTTTGCCAGAAGGCAGTATTACAGGAAGGCTCAGGGCTGTGTCTTCTCTGAACATGTTTTTTGTTTGTTTGTTTGTTTTGAGGAAGGTTGGCCCTGAGCTAACATCCATGCCCATCTTCCTCTTCTTATACGTAGGATGCCTGCCACAGCTCAGCTTGATAGCCGATGTGTAGGTCTGCACCTAGGATCCGAACCGGCAAACCCTGGACCGCTGAAGTAGAGCATGTGAACTTAACCACTGTACCACTGGGCTGGCCCTTGTCTGAGCATGTTTTGAAACAGAGAGGATGGCCAGACAGGTTGTATCACAGACTGTAACCATATTCCACAGTTATACACTGTCTTCCTTGGAGAAAGGGGTGCTTTTCTTTCTTGTCCTCTGTAATTACTGTACCCAGGCTGCACAGACCTGGTTCTGGGCAGGTTGCCACTATGTTTGCTGTGGAGTCCTCCTGGCCTTGGGCATGCTCTGCCATTTTCTACACTCACCTACTGCTTAGTGAACTTTGACTGACCCTTCAGGTTCCTTCTTGAGCATTGTAAGTTCTCTTTCCCTCCCTTTCTCTTGAGATGTGCTTTGCCCTGCTATTTCTCATTTTCTCATTAGGCTCCTCAGAGCAGGCACTTTGGATCTTCAGATGAGGTAGAATGGTGCTTTTGTGAACCCACGTCAATAGAAATTGAGTTCTGTCTTTCTCATCAGGCTGGAATTTGAGGTTGGAAACATTTTTGGTTTGGGGAAGGCAAGCCAAGTGGTTTACAGAGGTGTAACCATGGGCGTAGCTTGTTAAACCTGTTTACCTCAGAAAAGATGGTTTTTTTTTTCTCCATTGTGTGAGAAAATCTATAGCTTTTGTTTTCCCTCTCACTAGGGTCTGATTTTCATGGATAAAGTTTCAGTCACAAAAAGCAGACCAAGTAAACAGTGAAAGTATATCTCCTATCAGTAGTTTAAGACTCTCTATTGTTTAGAATTTTGTTGTTCTTATTGATTTTTAATCCCAATAGAAAATAAAATTCTGTTAGCAACTTTTTGATGGTTTTTCTGTTATTTTTCACCTAACCAGTGAAGTTCTTGATAAGTAGCCAGAGAACAGCCCACTTTAATTAAGGTGTGGTATGTGTTAAGATTGCACTAGAATTTAAAGACCACATGGATAAAGATTTTGGTGTTGTCCCCTCCCCACTATATCCGTTGTACTTGGATGACTCTTGATACACAGGAGGCACTCAATTAATTTGTTAAATGAATGAATTCCATTTTAGAATTGGGAGTGGAAATGAAGGCATTTAACTAAGTTTGTTCATCAACCACTGATACTCTTTCATTCCCCTCAGTTTTTAAGAGCTGTCTTGGCTTTGGTGTTTTTACTTGCCACAGCTGCTGTGGCATATATTGTGTAGCATTTTTGCTGTTGCCCCCACCTTCCAATCTCCTTAAAAACATCTAGCGGTTATTATTGAATTTAAAAGCTTCTAAGCAGGCGGGGCTTTATAGTTCTCTTGTTCTTTCCTTAAAATGCCACTGACTGTTCTCATTTGTAATGTGACTTTAAGAAAGGGAGACTGAACCCAGGATAAACCTGGTGAACTTAGCATAGCCTGGCTCTCGGTGATCTCATAAGATCCTTCAAGGGCAGGTCTGGGCCTGGTCAGTAATTGGGTGGGAAGCTTCAGAGAGCAGAAAGGAGCACACTGCAGGATGTGGCATGGGGAGCACACCTGGCACTGTGAGTCAGGGTGCAGCCAGCACCTGCTCCTACAGCATCAGGCACACAAAGTGTCTTCATTGAACAACGACCCCCTTGCCACCATGGATGCTTTTTTGCCTGGGCTGAGACCAAGGGCTTGCGACTTTTGTTTTTGCTTGAAGTATTTGTCAAGTGAGCTGTTTTCTGTCTCATAACTGGTTATCTTAAGGAATGATTTTAGCTTAGTTACTATCTTCTTTTTCTTTGTTTTACCTGTTAGATAAGTATTACCTACAAAGGTGTCGTTTGAAAATAAAGAGTTGATCATTTATTACTGATATTCCACTGCTGCTCTTGGTGTGACCTTTCCAAAAATTTTACGATTGAAAGCCTTAATTTCTGAAGGTTAGAGAGCAGTGTTTCGTCTGGCTCATTTGTTTCATTTGTCCTTGAGGTAGCTTTACAATAGAGGCACTGCTTTAATCTTGCAATTAGACGCTCACTTCTTTTTGACTTTTTTAGTAGACATAGTTTTTATCTAAAAGGACCTTTCATACATGGATTTAGATTAAGATTTGGTTTGTAGAAATTGCGACACATCAGTTCAGGAGTAGTTCTTTAATTATTCAGGGAGATCACTTACAAGAACCTTTCCTGAACATTTCATAAAGAAATTTGTAAATAGAATCACAGGAAGTCACATTAGCTTAAAGAGTATCAGATGAATTGCATAGAGCATTATACCAATTAATTTTTAAATTTAAAATTTATGATAGTTATTTAAAATTTTGTTTCTTAAAGAAACAGATGGTGATATTGTTGAATATTCACCTATTTAAGAAATTTTAGTATTTTTTGTTACTCCTTTTGGTAATCAGCTCATGTAAGTATATGTGTGTGCTTCTCGTTTTATCCTTGGCCTCCCCATTGCCCAGATGTTACATGCATTACCAAATAACTGGCACATTTTAAGTGGAGAAGCAATGGGATCTTTTACTTATCATCTTTGGTGTACAGTACTGTAGAATATCAAAATAAAGATTCCCTGAAAGAAATTTGAAGTCATGAAGTCATTGTGATTCCTATCATATGACCTGCGGGACCTGCAGGAGGTTGTCTACAATGAGGCTGAAGTCATATAAATATACCTCAATGTTCAAGGAGCCCAGGAGTTAGAGTTCTGAGGCTGCTGTGTCCTTACTCTGTCCACTGTGAAGGCATCTTACAGATTACTGTCTTGGGTGGTTTCTGCTCCAGTGGCCTCTTTTCGAAGCAGCTGCATTTCCAGCCTCCTGCCAGGTGACTCTATGTCTTTATGTTAGCCCTGTGACCATTTAAAACTTTGTGTTTCAAATAGTATCTACTTTCCCTTTTCTTTGTTTCTGAATGTGTTCTCTATTTCACTTATTAGCACCACTACCCAGACTGTCATGAAATTTGGCCTCTCTTAGTACATCACTTGAACCAACTAACTCTTTCTCTGAGATATTTTCATTAGTATAATTTGGTTACCAAATAGTTTTAGAATAATAATTATTAAAGTGGTAGGCTGAAAATGAATTAACACTTGCCAGTGTACTAAATTGCTTTTAGTATATTAAAATGCTACGAAAACTTAATTTGCTAGAGCATTTCATCAGTAGGGTTGGGATTAGAAACAAGTCTGAATGCATGGACTTTACCACTGACCCAGAACAGTCTTTACTGGGACCGAATAGCCACTTTGAAAGGATATGAGTGAATTTCCCCAAATTCATTGTTATTCCAAGAAATAAATTTAGAGCATATTCCCCACTGATGATGGGTGTGTTGATTTATCTTTATGTAAGAGAACATGTGTGCTTTCTCTGTGCAAACAATCTGTAGGATTATATTGTTCTTATTATTGTCTCCTACTTCCCAATGTGAATTCTAAAATTTCGTTTGTCTGGACTTGTCTATGTATCTTGAATATCCATTGTCCTTTTCTTCCTTATTTGGTTTCTTCTCTCTTTTCTCATCTTCATCTGTTAAGAATTTTCCAATCCTTTGAGACCTAATATAGGTATAATCTCTTCCAGTATGTCTGCTGGTTTCAGATCAGCCAAATGTTACCCATTTGGAACATTTAGTGTGAGCCATGCTTATAATATCCCCTTTTTTTATTTCAAGCTTTCTGTGAAACTGTCTCTCGTTAAATTTTGAATCTTGCATAACACCTTACACATAGTGCGTACTAAATAAATATATGTTTAATGACATATTTTCTCCATTTAGAGATATTTAGCAGATAGTTAAGCTTGTTTATAAGTAACAGAAAACAAATCTAGCTAGTTTAAGAAGAAGAAATTTATTGGAATCATGCTAGTGTATCCTGAGGAATCTAAGATAAAGCTAAAGGGTAAACTGGGCCTCAGGGCAGTTCTGGGAACCTCACCAGCAGAAACTCATGGATCTTTCATTTAGAGATTCATCATAAGTGTGTCTTAGCTTCTACTTCCCAAACTCCCTATCTCTCAATTCAAAATCTGGAGAAAAAAAGAATCTGATTGACTCAGCTTTGGTCACTTGTCTACCTGAGGCAAATCATAGTAGCCACATGGCTGGTTAGACATGGGAGGTCAGCCCTGTGGCTCCTTGGAGGTTGAAGGCTATCCCCTCCATGGATAGGCAGTTGGTTCTGTAAAAAGAGGAGTCAGAAATAAATTATGATAGATGTCTATTACAGCAGTATCGCTAACTTTTGGAAACTGATTCAATGTTGAACACTGTATGGTTCTGATAAATTGCAGGTAACTTTAGCCACAGACAGATTAGAATGTTGTCATTGCCTTTGGTGACTGATTTCACAGGAACCACTCCTTACTCATATCTTAATCTTGTCATTTGTGCTATTTAATCACTAATTCAGGAGACTCCTAGTTCTGAAGTTCATTACATCAGAGGAAAAAAGAATCATAATATTAACAATTGTATTTTAGGCATTAGCAAATTATGATCATCGCTACATGTCACTCTTTGGCTCTGTAAATTTGACCACTGCAGTAATTTTTCTGCTGTAAAAGATCCTAATTTAGCTTTCTGTCTTATTTCTGTAACTAGGCTGTATACATGAAGGAAGTACAGTTATGAACCGCTTAACAATGTTTTGGTCAACAATGGACTACATATATGACAGTGGTCCCATAAGATTATTACCATATAGCCTAGGTGTGTAGTAGGCTATACCGTCTAGGTTTGTGTAAGTGTGCTCTACGATGTTTGCACAACAATGAAATCACCTAACAATGCATTTCTCAGAATGTATCCCCGTCATTGACACATGACTGTAATCTTATATGAAAGTTTTAAGAGGGCACCAGTTGGTTGGCTTTCCAAAAGAAGCAGGAGGAAATATTGAAAGATATAAGCGTTTTAAAGAAAAAAAAGTCTTTATTTTGGTACTTGAAATCCAGCATTTAAATAAACTTATCCATGTCTTTTTTTTTTTTTTTTGAAGATTGACACCTGAGCTAACAATTGTTGCCAATCTTTTTTTTCTTTTTTTTTCCCTGCTTCATCTCCCCAAATCCCCCCGGTACATAGTTGTATATCCTAGTTGCAGGTCCTTCTAGTTGTGGCATGTGGGACGCCGCCTCAATGTGGTCTGATGAGCGGTGCCATGTCCGCACCCAGGATCCGAACTGGCGAAAACCTGGGCTCCCGCAGCAGAGCACACAAACTTAACCACTTGGCCACAGGGCCGGCCCCAAAGTTATCCATTTCTTAGATGATTTGGTAAAGAATAAAAATTTTCAAGGAACAAAAATTTTGCCCAAGTACATTGAGTCACTGTATAGCACTGGCCAACCTACCAAGAATAATAATGGTTAAAAAATCTTTGGTTGAGAAAATTTTGTTAAGGTACTGGACCAGCTTTCAATTTTATGTACTGGTTCTTCCTTTTTCACTTTTAAATTGTAATAACAGTTTTCTAATCACCTCTCTGTCTGTGCAATATATAGATGCAAGGGATTAAAAAGTAGTTGTCTCTCCTACTAGAAACGTGAGTAAAGTATATGAACTTGTAGTTCACTGGGAAAAAAATATGAAGAACCAATAAACAAGTGCAAGGATGTTCAACCTTATGAATAATCATGGAAATGTAAATTTAAACAAGAGTGAAATACCATTTCATACCTGTCAGATAAAAATTAAAAAGTGTAAGTATGCTCCTGTGGACTCAGTAGTGCCCCCCCACTCATATTCATATGTCAAAGTTCTAATTCTTAATGTCATAATATCTGGAGCTGGGGCCATTGGGAGGTGATTAGGTCATGAGGGTGGGGCCCTCATGGTGGGTTAGTGCCCTTATAAGAAGAGACATGGAGGAGATCTCTCTCTTTCTTCTTTGTGAGGATACAGCAAAGAAAGTGGCCATCTGCAAACCAGGAAGAGAGAGAGCCCTCACCAGGAACTGAATTCACTGGCACCTTGATTTTGGACTTCCCAGGCTCAACAGAAATAAATATCTATTGTTTAAGCCACTCAGTCTATGCTATTTTTGTTGTGGCAGCCCAAGCAGACTGATATACAAATTGGTGCCAAGAAGTAGGTTACTGCTGTAACAAATACCTTGCAGTGTGGAAACAGCTTTGGAACTCAGTAATGGATAGAGGCTGGAAGAGTTTTGAGGTACATGGTAGCAAATGCTGAGATTGCCATGAAGGGACCGCTAAAGGTGATTTTGGTGAGAGTTCAGAAAGAAATATTTGGAAATATTTGCTTAAATAAAATATATGATTACAATTAATTTTGCCTGTTTCTTTTTATTTTCTTAATGTGGCTACTAAAAAATTTAAAATTACATATTTTTCTTGTATTGGGGAGCACTGAAATAGAGCTGCATGTATGAACATGGGTAAATATAAAAAACATAATATTGATGAAAAAAGGTCATTCAGAACTGTGTTCAGAGGACACCATTGTATAGTTTTATATAAAGTTTAAAAGCTTGCAAAATAATACTATACAGTATATATGTGTGTATGTATGTGTGTGGGTGTATGATAAGAAGGAATAAAAACAGGTTGTTAATGAAGTGTCAAGTTCAGGAGAGAGATACCTGTAGGAAGGAGGAAAATGGGAACAGGAAGAGAGATACAGGAGATTTCAACTGCATCATTTTTAAAAAGCTGTGAAGGAAAATTTGCATTGTTAATATTTGACAAAGGGTGATGGGTACATTTTTTTTTGTATTTTTCTATGTGCTTGAAATATTTCATAATAAATAGCTCTAATTCTTGGAATATTTCTAGAAAAATTTTTCCATTTTTGGATGATTAAACTGAGGAATGGGAGAGTCAGTGAAGTAACCATAGTCACAAAATAATTAAATACCTGAGCTGTGATTCAAAACCAAGTCTTTCTCTTTCCAAAACTCATAGCTCTTCTTTCTCATTAATCTGATTCTACAATATTAGGATAAAATGTAAATTTGAGCTTATGAACCTGCAGGCTTCTCTGAGCTATCTTTGATTCTTCCCTTTCTCCTCCTCCCTGTCCTAGGCACCTCTGTGCGTGCACACACACATGGTCATGTTCACGCACATATGTGTACATGCATACACCATCCTTTCTGAAAGAATATGAGTTCCTTACTCTCAGGCTTGGGCTAAAACTGCTGATGTCTCAAGCAGTAGTTCCTCTCTGTGTCCATATGAGGAGGAAACTTCCTCCATATTCATCAGAGATTATGGGCTTGAGGAGAGTTCTAAAACACAGTATGCTTCTAGTTATCTTTTCCTAAAAGTGTTTCTTATGTCTTTTGTTTTCTGTTAGAAATGCCTTCGTGCAGATTACATGATTTGTTGTTCTGGTAAAGGCATTGCTTGTCTTTTTAATTGGCTGCTGAAGACATTATTTGTTATGTTACTCATTGTACTTTATGTAGAGATCCTTTTAGAAATAAGGGGAAGAAAACTTTCTAGGAAATAAATACAAAATTTAAAAATATAAAATTTAAAACCAAAATGCACGCATTAACTGCTATAGGGGCTAAGAATAATAGATAACATTTACTAAATGCTTAATGTGTTAGGTCTTATTATGTCTCTAGTTTGAAGATGAGGAAACGAAGGCATAGGGAAATTAAGTAAATTGCCTAAGGTGACCTGCTAGTGAGGGGTCAGGGTCAAACACTGCCTTTACTGGTTAAAGACTTTTAGGCTATGGCTCCCCTAAGTGATCTTTCTTTTGCATTCCTATATCTGCTCTATGCACAATGCATCTGGAATTATCCATAAATTGCTTTTATTTTTAGTTTAGTTTTTACCTTTTTCAGTTTTGAAATTGAAAGTATGCAAGAGCAAGGATAGACTTAAGAATTTCTTTGTGTTAAGTATAGAAGCTTAGATAGCATGCGGGTAATAGGCATTCAATATATTCTTCTGTATTAGCCAGTTCTCATTAAAGAAGTGACTGCCTAAACCAAAACTGCCTAAAATTGATTGTTATGGATTGATGCCAAGAAATTTCAAAGTACTACCTAAGTTTCCATTAAATTTTACCAATCTTACTGCTATTAAATTCTTCACTGAGGAAATTCTCTTGAATTTCATGGTTATGGTTGGAGGACATGCTAGAGTTTGGAATATACTTATGTTTTCATGATTTTAACTTCAACTTTGTCATACCAGTTGTGCATAGTTGAGCAAATATGTCTTTTTATGCCGTCTATCTTTGAAAGAAAATAAAATATGCATATCCAAGCTTCCTGAAAGAATTGTCAGGTATCCTATTTTCACTTCACCTTCCATTTATTCCTTTTTTATTTTGACTTTTTTTAGAGCAGTTTTAGGTTAAGAACAAAACTGAGAGGAAGCTATAGAGATGTGCCATATACCCCTGCCCCCACACGTGCATAGCCTCCCCTATCATCAACATCACTCACCAGAATGGTACATTTTTTACTGAGGCTAAGCTTACATTTTACATATCATAATTACCCAAAGTCCATAGTATACCTTCGGGTTCACTCTTGGTGTTGTACATTTTATAGGTTTGGACAAATGTATAATGACATGTACCCAACATTATAATATCATACATAGTATTTTCACTGCCCTAAAAATCCTCTGTGCTCCCCTTGTTTATCCTTTCCTTCCTGCAACCCCTGTCACCACTGATCCTTTTATTGTCTCCATTGTTTTGACTTTTCCAGAATGTCCTATAGTTGGAATCATTCAGTATATAGCCTTTTGAATTGGCTTCTTTCACTTAGTAATATGCATTTAAGGCCCTCTGTGTCTTTTCATGGCTTGATAGCTCACTTCTTTTTAGTGCTGAGTAGTATTACATTGTCTGGATGAACCACAGTTTATTTATCCATTCAGCTGCTGAAAACCAACATGGTTGCTTCAAAGTTTTGGCAATTATGAATAAAGCTGCTATAAACATTCATGTGCAGGTGTTTATGTAGACATAAGTTTTCACCTCCTTTAGGTAAATACCAGGGAGTGTGATTGTTGGATTGTATGGTAGGAGTATGTTTAGTTTTGTAAGAAACTGCCAAACTGTCTTCCAAAATTGCTGTACCGTTTTGCACCGTTTATTCTTCAAAGCACACAATTTCCAAGGTCCCATGGATTTCTTCTATCAGTGCAGTCTCTTTTTTCTCAAATCCAAAATGCTTTTCTGTCTCTTCTCTCCTGAAAATAAGCTTGAAATGTTGATGGTATTCCCAAGGTTCTAACCTGGACCTTCTCCTCTTACTTTTACATAATTTCTGCGGACAGGCTTATCCGACTCTCTTACCTTCATGCACTGTTTCTGTTCTTAGGATTTCTGAAGTTGTATCTCCATCCCACATCACTTTCATGAAAGTCCAGACCTATAGAGCCGCTGCCTATTGGTCAGTTTTACCTCAGCTATTCCATAAGCATCACAACATTAACATATCAAAACCAAATTTAGTATTAGCAACTACCATTTTCCAGAAATAAATGCACTTCTCTTTACTTGTTACCCAAACTGGATGCCTCGGGTCTTCTTTGACTCTGCATTCACTTTCATTTCTAACATCTGAGAGTCCTGAAACTTGGTTTTATTTCTGAAAACTGAAACTTGGTCACCAACACCATGGCTGGTAAGTGACTTTCTCCTTTCTTTGGAATTTTCCTTCTCTAGATTCTCTGTTATATTTATTTCCTCAAGATCCTCCGTTATATGTCTTTCCTCATTTTCTTTGAAGTCCACCTTTCTCTGTTCCCACTACCACTCACATCCTCTTTATGTGTTTCTTTGATATGGAAAAGCCTTCTATCTGGCTTCTTTCCCTACCTGCAGGCTTGAGTACCTTCTTCTCCCACGTAAGAGTCTGTTTTTCAGAATGTTGTTAGGATGATCATTCCATATTAATATCTGGTTTTGTTAGCTCCTTTGAAACTGCCAATGGCTCTCCCACTGCCTCAGAATAAAGCCAGATGCCCTTCTACAGCCTTCTCTTTTGCTGTTTGTAAATTTTCGTACACGTGCTCTATTCTCTCTGGCCTCTTAATCATGGTCCTCCTGTTCCTTTTCCTAGAAATGTACTTTCTCCTCTCTCTGCCTAATTAACTTTCACTTAGCATTCAGCTTTAGCTGGCAGATCTTGATTCAGCTGGCAGCTCTTTCTGTCTTCCCTTCTCCCTGTACCTCACTTGACTTTGTTCCTCTTACATGTTGACTGTGGAGCCTGAACAATACTTCAGTTACAATACTTCTACACGTTTTATAACTATTTTGTTCTGATGTCCCCATCCCCACAAAGAGCTGTGTCCCCTTCACTTCTACATGTGAGTCCCCAGCATAGGCCCCATGTGGTTGGTTATTTGTTGACATTTTTCTAGGACAGTGGTTCTCAACTGGAGGTAACTTTGTCCCCCAGGGAACATTTGGCAATATCTGGAGACATTTTTCATAGTCATGACTGGTGGGGTGATGCTATTGTCATCTAGTGGGTAGAGGCCAGGGATACTGCTCAACAGCCCTAGAGTGCACAGGACAGGCCCCACCACATTACCTACCCAAAATGGCAACAGTGCTGAAGTTGAGAAACCCTGCTCTAGGGTGAAGTCCAAAACTTTAGGGTGGTAAAAGAAAAGACACTTCCTAACAAAAAGATGAAATTAAATTTGGAGTTATCAAATAATGTGTAAAAGTTTTCAGTGCCAAGGACCTTAATTTTCAGTCTAAACTGCTGTGGTTCTTTTTGTGGCCTATTGCTAATATTTATTCAAAATCTGTTTTGTGGGGAAAACATGTGAACCCAGAGCTTATTAATGGGTTAACAGCTGCCTGCAGTAATTTAGGCATGCAACTGAGATTGTGAAAAGGATAGTGGAACTAAGCTCTTCGTTTGAGAATTTTTTTCATTTACTTTTTCTTATTTCAAATAGGCCTAGTAACAGGTGACTACCCAAGCAGTTTTTTAGAGGAAATGTGGGGATGGGTGATGCCCTTTTTAAGCTTTTAAAAAGCATTTACTATAAAGTCCTCAGAAAAGGCCAAATGTGATAAATCTTTCTGTGTAAATTATATAATATATATTATAAAAAATAATATAAATATAATTAATATAAAAAATAAATGTGTAAATTAACAAGTGATGAAAACTCTAGTGCTACCCTCCACACACACACACACACACACACCAGGGCACATGTACCACCTGTACCCACAAACGATAACCTTTGTACACTTGTATTCTCTTCACTCTCTTTAGCCGATTGCCAGCTCAGTGCCAGGGACATAGTCCGTGTTGATCTATCAAAACAGATGGCGTTTCTCATGAAGGACCCAATAACTATACTATAGTTATATTATATTTTATGTAGTATATAAAATTTATAAATTGGGTACAGAAGATCCATTCAACTAAATATACAATTTACATTTAGTAAATGTAAAATTTAATATAAGTATTAAATTAGAAGAGGCTACTAATATACTGGAAAATTAGAATTTTGAAGACTATTATAATATTAGAACAACATGGGACTGACCTGCAAAACCAAGTAATGGGGAAATGCAACACCTGCCATACTTATAGTTTGAGTGCATCTCCAGGAGGAGAGAAAACATCAGAGGAGAGTTTTCATTCTTCTCTCCAGGATTGGCTATGTGGTATGAATTCCTGGTCCTTTTCTAATCCAATTTTCAAAAAAATCTTATTTTGGTAGTTCAAAAATTTGAGTAGGAGAAAGAACATTTTAGGAAAAAATAGTTCCTGTTGATATTAGCAATTTCAAACTAGTCTCTGGAAAATATTATGTTAAAATTGTGTTGGAAAAGTCAAATTTTCATCTTTACCCTTAAAGACTCCTTTGGTAAATTAAGTGGTTTACATTTGAAGAGGCAAGTTTCTTTATATTTGGTTTATAACAAATAGTGAATATTTTTTACCTCAGATTAAATTTCAAAATTAAAAAAATACTTTTTTTTTCCCAATAGGTGTTAGATTTGTAATGACTATCATCAGCCATTCAGGCTGGTGTTACTCAGTTTTCAAGACTGCCTATAAGCGTGGCACATTTCTTTTAGTTTCCTGAAGGAAGATTGAAATATTTGTACTGCATTTGGTGAATTCTGTGAAATAATGTCTGGCTTACAATTGGTTTAATCTCTTCATGTCTTTGGGTATATGGCTTGATTACTTTGGATTTTGTGTCGAAATAAAGTTTAAGCTACAGATATTATATTTACAAAGTTAATTCAATGAATATAAGGGAATAGAATAATAGACATATCTAAATATGGACTGGAATAAATGTGGATTTGAAATTTAATTACATTTCTTTTAATATTTTTCAGGCAAGTTCTACAGATATTTTGGAGTATTCGTCAGATAGTGAAAAAGAAGATGACTTAGAGAATGTCTTGGTCATTGATTCAGAATCCTCTCGTGAATACCACATGGATTTTGGATCAGATGGAAGACAGGTTATGGAGAGACTGAAAAACCCAAGGGTGAAATCTACAGAGACCATTTTGTATACACCCCAGAAACAGGCAAAGTTCCCTAGGACTCCAGAAAAGTCAGCAAAGAAGAAAAAGCTTTTAAGGTTAAATTATGCCTTTTCAAATACTTTTGTTTTTTGGGGTTTTTTTTCAGTTTTTCACTTTTCTCTTTCTTTAAAACACCAAATACCTAAAATGTTAATTTAAAAATATGTACTTGTTTATTTGGGAAGGAAATTAACAGAATAGAGTTGTAATTCCAGTAAGCAATTATGAAAGTCTTAAGTTATGGAGATGATTTATGGAATTGTTCATCCAAGCTGAGCCTTCACTGTTTCAGTCATAACTAGCTTACTGCTTTCCTTACTGGAGATTGGTTTTATCAGATTTTATTGAGCATCATGTTCCGGGTGCTGTCTTAGACAATTAATACAAGTAACTGTTCCTGTTTCCGAGTAACTTATAGTCTAAAGAGGGAAATAGAGATAAATATAGACCATTAGATTGCTTTTATGAGTATGATTACAGAGATTGGCCAGGGAAACACTTGCAAATTCAAAGATGTATGAGAGAGCAAAGACTCAAGGACAAGAAACTGGCTGGTGGGTGTGTGAACAACTGCAAGGTCCAGGCTGTGGAGGGCCCAGCAAGACTTGTGAAGGGGTCTGGGGTGTGCCATGTAGGGGGATTTGTCCCAACTCTGTGTAATACATGGTTTCTTTGTGTTTTAAATGAGAACAAAGCAATGAAAAAAAAAACCTGTGAAAGTGAGAAGGAGAACTTGTGGGAAGCACTGCCACAAAAGCAAATTTAGTAGAGAATTTCAAGGAAAAAGGAATTCCAGTAGAAAGAGTAAAAGTGGCAATGAAGAGCATAGGTTTTGGATCTGTTTATTGTATGTCTGTGTCAAGAGAGAACAAGTAAGATACACATGAAGGAAAACTCAATGGGAGCCTTAGTGGACTAATAGAGGAGGAAGCTAGGGGACCATAGCTCAAGGAGTACCCACAACAAGAGAAGTGGGGACAGTGCTATGACTCGTGTGCTGGGAGCTGGGATTCGAGGCAGGAAGTGGGGTGGAGAGCTTAGCTGCTAGTGGCTTGAAAGGGATCTAGTATCTAAAGATATTTCAGAGAAAAGATGAGACAGATTTAGAGAATAATGGAAGGACTTGGTGGAGACAGGGTGGTTAGGGATAATTGCTTTGTCATCTCCAGGAAAGTGGGGGAGGGAGGGTTGGGAGGAGAGGCCTGTCTTGAGCGCAGGAGTGGAGGGAAGAGTATAAGGATATAACGGAGTCTAGTGGGATGGACATGGCATGGTGAGGCAATTCATGCCTTTTCCCCATATATTTATATAAAATAAGACAGAAGGCCTTATGCCCAGAGTGAAGAAGTTGTAGCCTCAAAAGAGAATGGTGGTAGTCTGTAATAGTCTCTGGAGAGGACAGGAAAGGAAGCCAATTTAAAGAGATTCAATTGTCCTTGTTGTTGAAGTTGATGCCATGCAATTACAGAAGGTCATGTCCCCTCTGAGGGCCTGCTATGTGCTGAGGAGTGTTTGATGTCCTGAAGACACAGCAGTGAATAAAGGCTTGAGTAAAGCCCTGCCTGTGTTGGGGGGAAGGCTGACAAGGAGCCAAGTAAAATAGAAATAATATCAAAAGGAGATAAACTTTATGGAAGAAAAGCAGAAAAAAATGGGATAGAGGATGGCCCAGAGATGGGAGAGGGCATTTCAATTTTAAACAGGGATCAGGAAAGCCTCTGAGAAGGTGGCTTATTGAGCATTGGAAGTATGGAACTGGCATTTCCTGAGATGAAGCAGGAGAATGATGCAGGGATCTGATGGTTTTGTTTTGTTTTCCTTGGTGGAAAAATCATGAGGCTTTTTGGAGGGGGGAGCTGGAGTTGTTAGCCTTTTATTTTCTCTATGGTGAATTAACTGTACAAGTTCTTTGCACAGTTTATATACTGGTGTCTGAGTTTTTATTAGTGTGTTGGTTCTATACTTTCAAACAGAAATTGTAGTTTTTTCCAGCAACTTTGCTGTTTGGCACTGAATTTGTTTATGTGTGTATGATGTATTTAGGGGGGATGTGTGAAAGTTTATATTTTGTGTGTTCAGTTATGTCAGTCAGTGATACTGTATCAAGCCCCCCCCAATGCTTTTTAAAAGTAGAAAGTTGTTCTGCATCCTTAATAGTAATAATCTCCTTTTATATATATTGTGTTCTTTTTTTCTTTCAGTTTTATAAAAATATAATTGACATGCAGCATTGTCTAAGTTTAAGGTATACAGCATAATGACTTGACATATATATTGCAAAATAATTACCACCATAAGTTTACTTAACATCGTCACCTCATATAGATACAAAAAAAAGAAAAATAGTTTTTTTTCTTGTGATAAGAATTTTTAAGATCTCTCTTACCAAGTTTCGTGTATACCGTACAGCAATGTTAACAATAGCCATCACGTTGTACATTATGGCCTCAGTATTTATTTATCTTATAACTGGAATTTTGTACCTTTTGACCATCTTCATCCAGTTCCCACACTGCCCCACACCCACCTCTTTTAACTACAAATCTGATCTCTTTATCTATGAGTTTGGCTTTTTGGGGAGTTTTTTTGTTTGTTTTTTAGATTCCATATGTACATGATATTATACATATTTGTCTTTCTCTGTCTCACTTATTTCACTTAGCGTAATGCCCTCAAGGACTATCCAGTTGTCACATATGGCAAGATTTCCTTCTTTTTTATGGCTGAACAGTATTCCGTTCCATATATATATATACCACATCTTCTTTATCCATTCATCTGTTGATGGACACTGAAGTTTCCATGTCTTGGCTATTGTGAATAATGCTGCTGTGAACTTGGGGTTGCAGATATCTCTTTGACGTAGTTATTTTGTTTCCTTTGGATAAATACCCAGTGGTGGAATTGCTGGACCATTTTTAATTTTTTATATTTTTTGAGGAAACTCCGTACTGTTTTCCATAGTGGCTGTACCAATTTATAATTCCACCAGTAGTGCACAAGAGTTTCCTTTTCTCCACATCTTTCCAAGTATTTGTTCTCTCTTGCCTTTTCGATGATAATCATTCTAACAGACTTGAGGTGATATCTCATTATGGTTTTGATTTGCATTTCCCAGATGATTAGTGATATTAAGCATCTTTTCTTGTACCTGTTGGCCATTTGAATTATCTTCTTTAGAAAAATATCTATTCAGGTCCTTTGCCCATTTTTTAATTGGATTATTTGTTTTTTTGCTACTGAGTTGTGTGAGTTCTTTATGTATTTTGGATAGTAACCTCTTATCTGATATATGATTTGCAAATATTTTTTCCCATTCAAGAGTTTCCCTTTTTATTTCATTGTTGATTTTCTTTGCTTTGCAGAAGAGTTTGATGTAGCTCCACTTATTTTTTATTTTGTTACTTGTGCTTTAGGTGTCGTAGCCAAAAAATCATTGCCAAGACCCATGTCAAGAAATTTTTTCCTGTTTTCTTCAGGGAGTTTTATGGTTTCAGGTCTTAGATTTCAGTTTGAATCCATTTTTGTGACTTTCGTAAGATAGAAGTCTTAATTACGTTCTTTTATGTATGACTTTCCAATTTTTCCATCACCATTTATTGGAGACACTGTCGTTTCTCCATTGGATATTCTTGACTCCCTTGTCAAATATTAATTGAGCTTATATGTGGGGGTTGATTTCTCAGCTCTCTATATTGGTCTCTATGTCTGTTTTTATGCCAGAACCATACTGTTTTGATTACTATAGCTTTACAGTATAGCCTGAAATAAGGATGTGTGGTGCCTCCCACTTTGTTTTTCTTTCTCAGGATTGCTTTGGCTATTCAGGGTCTTTTGTGATTCCATACAAATTTTAGGATTTTTTTTTCTATTTCTGTGAAGAATGCTATTGAAATCTTGATACCAATTGCATTGAATTTGTAGATTACTTTGGGTAGTGTGGACATTTTAACATTAATATTGATGTTTCTTGCAGTCCATGAACACAAACTATCTTTCTATTTATTTGTGCTTGCTTCAATCTCTTTCATCACAATTTTGTATAGAGAAAATCCTAAAGACTCCAAAAAACACTGTTAGACCTAATCAACAAATGAAGTAAGGTACAGGATACAAAGTTAACATACTAAAATCAGTTATCAGATCCATATGTACACTAGCAGTGAATTATCTGGAAAAGAAATAAAAATGATGATCCCATATCCAGTAGCATCAAAAATAATAAAATACTTCAGAATAAATTTAACCAAGGAGGTGAAAGAGTTCTACAGTGAAATAAAAATGATGATCCCATATCCAGTAGCATCAAAAATAATAAAATACTTCAGAATAAATTTAACCAAGGAGGTGAAAGAGTTCTACAGTGAAAACTACAAGACAATGATTAAAGAAATCATGAGGTTTTTGACAGTGTTCAGTTAGACACTATGTATCTGAGTAGGAGTATGAGTCTGGACTTCACCTGATAGGGCTGGTGCTAGATGTGATTTTGTAGCCTGCAGTGTCCAGATGGTTTTTAAAGCATGAGCTGGGTCAGTTCGTAGGAAATCAATGCAGACTGAAAGGAGAATCTATCTAAGGCTGAGCCTTTGGCGTTCTGCATGCTTGGGGCCCAGAGCAAGAGGCTGTTGAGGGAGGAATCAATTCAAGGGGAACATGGTGTCCTGGAAGGCAAGTGAAGAAGCATCTATAAGGAGGAGAAAAGGCGAGCAACTGTGATGGATGCTGCTGGGTTTGTGCTGTGGCGGGCGGGGAGTATGGGGGCTTCTTAGTGGAATGCTTGGGCAAAGCCAGACTACTGTGGGTTTAAGAAAGAATGGAAGGAGAGAAACTGAAGACAGCATGAATAGAAAATTCTTTAGTGGAGTTTTGCTTTAAGGGTGTAGAGGGTTGTTAATTGAAAGGAATGTGGGGATTGAGATTTCTTTTTTAAAGTTGGGAATTATAGCATATTTTGTATGTTGATAAGAAAGGTACTCAGCAGAGGAAAGAGAGGATAACGGTTGGAGTTGTGTCTGACTTGGCAAAAGGAGAGTACAAATGGAGAGATGTGCTGTGTCAGGAGCAAAGACAGTCCCTGAATGGATAAGTGAGAGGGCAGAGTCTATACAGATGCTGAGAGGAACCCGGTCGGGAGCATAGACAGTCCATTCTATAGATGGGTGGGAGGGTCTGTGCAGGTGCTGAGGTGAACCTGTTGAGGAGCACAGACAGTCCATCCAAGGACAGATAGGAAGGCAGAGTCTCCTCAGGAGGGGGTAGATATATGTGGCAGTGGGAACCCATGCAAGTTCTTTCTCATCACTTCTGTTTTCTCAGTGAAGTGGGAAGTGTCTTCATCAACAGAGAGTGAGGACAAGGAGGTGGCACTGGAGGAATGAGAAGAGAGAGTAGTCATTTAGTGGGAGAATGAATGGACTAGGGAAATACACTGGGGTTGTCTGGCAGGATAAGTTCCTGATGGGACTTGTCATCATGAATTGAGTTTGAGACTGATGAGTCAGCATGGATTGAACTGTGGAATTGCAAATGTGGCACAGGCAGAACGTCGGATTGTCCAGTGAGTATGATGAAAACGGCCCACAAAAGTTCCAAGAGAGTTGATTATCGGACCATGAAATTTGGACTGGGTAAGATTGGAATGAGAACATGCAGGATGTGGAGTATAAAGAGATGGGGTAGGAGGAACCGATTGTGGATTGGGGAGAGGTTGATCAAACACTTGTGGAGGCATGCTAGAGGTAATGAGCTGGATAGGTAAGAATGATAGGTGCTCAAATTGAATTAATGGAGGGAGACACTTTGTTACTTCCAGATTTAGAGAATGACCATGGGAGATGAGTGGCTGAGGTGAGGTGGAGGACACAATCTTGGAGGAGAGGACTTCAGGGAACAAAGAGGTTGAGATATTGGAAGGCTAGCAGGCACTGAAATCAACAGAATGGTGGCCAGAAGCCAGAATATAAGGCCTCCATAAGGTTGCTGGGACTGAGGGTGGGGTGCCTGCCTCAGTTTGGGGATGGATAGTGTCCTCTCCTCCCATGCATCACAGCTGGCGTATAAGGGGTAGTGTAAGATGGTCTGGAAGCCTCAGTGAAGAGCAAGACTGTCCCTTCCAGGTCTTCCATGCCCGTTGGGTGGGCAGGAGGGGAGAGAAGACAGCTGCTGTTTAAGAGCACTGCCATGGAGTCCTCAGGGGAGGAGGAGGAAGGTGGAGGAAACATTCAAAGAAGTTGAGAACACAGGCGTTTTGCCGGTGGTGGAAGCAACTCCACCAATATGCAAATCATTGTTTTCTTCTGGTGATTTCTAAGTGATAACTAAGTAAGTATCTGTTTTGTGGTCATTCCTTTAACGTTTCTGTGTTAAAATATTAAAAATGAGGTTGGTGTGATTAAGGTGGTCAGTCTCAGGCATTCAAACTGGAAGACTTTCTGTTGATTGTAGGAGCCAGCTTTATTGGACTGACTAGAAAGGCCCATGATTGTCCACAAGGGCAATTTGCTCACCTCCTTCTGAAGCAGGGGAAAAGATAACATGTTTTGACTCATAGGCTGTTTTGTAATGAAATCACTAGAGCATCATGCAAAAGCAGTGCATGAAAAGCAGAAAAAAAAAGAGTTAAGAAAATCTCTTAGCTGGTTGTCTAATAATGATCGAAGAAACGCTTTCGCATTAAGTTTTTGGTTTGTTGAAGTGAACTCTTATGGAAATGCTGAGAATACAGTCGTGAAAGACCACCACCTTTTTTCACAGAAGGACCACAGAGGTCCTGAGACACAAACTACTGCAAAGGAAAAAAGCAGGTGTAAGTCACAGATTTCCATGATGGAGCATGAACAGAGTACTGATTAAAAGATTTTGTTGTTGTTGTTACCTGATAAGGGCTGGCTAGTAAGGATCAAGTTAAGTAGTTGGCATTTCAAGGGTAGAGAATATTGGCCCTTTCCTTCTGGTTTGCCCTACAGGGAAATGTTACTCACTCAACTCTTTGGGCTTTCTTTCCTTTTTGCTTTTAGCTTTTTGATTCATGGTACTGTTTAAGGCATAACTAAAAAAAGTCAATGCAAAATTGTTTTGATATGTTAGTGTGTTGTCAATAATAAAGCCATATCTCTCCAGTCTTATGATCAAGTTATTTTTCACAGTGTTTATTATATCTGACAGAAAGCAAAACTTAAAAATATTATACTACATTCGTTTAAATTATTTTTTCTTTACCTAGTTGCATAGCTTATTAAAAATATTTTAATGAGTTATTTTATCTGTAAATGAGTTGTAATATTTTTGAATCTTTATTCTTTTTCACTTTGTATTGATTTTATAGGAATGTTTAGCCCTGTTGAATTGATGCCAGTAATCTTTTCAGATAGGTTACCAATCTGTTTATTTTATATAAAAAATAATTAGAATATCTTAACTTCATGAGTTCACCATTTTTTTTACTCCATTGGTGTTCTAGATTTTATCTGTGAGTAACTTATCTAACTATATTGAAAAGAGTTCATTTAGAGGTTCTGGTCCAAGATAGCAACATGGGAAGCTCCTGAATTCACTTTCTCCCATGGACTCACTGAATCTACAGCTATACATGGAGCAATTCCCTCTGAAAGAAATCTGGAAACTGAGTGACTCCTGTACACTGGGTGAATGAGAAAATACCTACATCGATATGGATAGGAAAGGGTGAGACATACTCTTGCCATGAATCTAACGTTTGGCACAGAGATATACAATCAGTAGGGAACTCTCAACTCCCAGCTTCTCCATGAGGAGCAAAGAGTTTGGACCCAACATCTAGCACCCCAACTTTTAAGACTTTCATCAGAGGGATGAGCCCCGCAAAGCACCCAACTCTGAAAACCAATGGGGCTTATGTCGGTAAGACCCACAAGACTGTGGCAAACAAAGAAAGATTTTAAGGGCTCGCTAGGATAGCCTGTGGCTGTCCCTCCAGGGCTCAGCACAGGAGAAGCAGACAAAAACACCCATCTCCCAGTCTTTCTCTGAAAGAGGCCTATTTGCATACTTTGAAAGCTGCTGCCTGAGGGTCAGGCTTCTAATTTAGCACATATCTAGGGGTTGACTGCCATCCTCCCCAGAGATCTGGGAGGCCAGCAGGTGACATCTTTGTGCTCTCCCTCTGTCTTACTCTAGGGCACTGGTGTCTCCTAGGAAGGAGCTTGTGCACATAACTGGCATCCCAGCTTTTACAGCTGAGGCCTAGAGGACACATATCTTGATCACCTGGCTCTGATGGCCGGTGGGGCTTGCCTTTGTGGGTCCCATAGGACTATAGCAAACAAAGAAACAGCTCTTGTTTTTTGCAGAGTACATGACCCCAGCCACTATGCCACCAGGTCGGTCCAAGAAGCAGTTCTTAACTGGCTATCCCTTGAGGGCTTGGCAAAGAGGGAATAGACAAAAATGCCTAGCTCCCAGTCTTTTCCTGAAAGTGGTCTACTTGCATACTTTAAAGGCTGCTGACCAACGGCCCAGCTTCCAATCAGCCTGCATCTATGTGCTGACTGAGATCCTACCCTTTGGGACCCTGATAGGCCTTGGCAGACCCTCATCTACTGGGAGCCACTAACCACAAAGAAGACGGGTTGGACATTGACAGAAGTTTGAGAAACAATCAAGAGCTCAGGCCATGCTGAACAATAAGGTTCATTTCCTACACAAGACCTACTTCCCGACTCCATAAAGACTGGGAGAGGTGGCTATTTTATCTAAAGCACAGAAACCAACAGAGTCAAGGAAAATGAAGAAACAAAGATAAATGTTCAAAAAGAACAAGAAAAAACTCCAGAAACAGACCTTAATGAAACAGAAATAAGTGATTTGTCTGATAAAGGCTTCAAAATAATAGTCATAAAGATGTTCACCAAGGTCAGGGGAACAATCCATGAACAAAGTGAGAATTTTAAGAGATAGAAAATATAAGAAAGTACCAAACAGAAATCACAGACCTGTAAAGAATACAATAACTGCACTGAAAAATTCCGTAAAGGGGTTCACCAGTAGACTAAATCAAGTGAAAGAAAAGATCAGCAAACTCAAAGACAAAGTAGTAGAATTCATCCAAACAGAGCCAAAAGGAAAAGGAATAAAAAAGACTAAAAATACCTTAAGGTACTTATAGGACACGATCAAGTGGACCAATATTTGTATTATAGGGGTCCCAGAAGGAGAAAAGAGAAAGAAAGGGGCAGAAAGCTTATTCAAAGGAATAATGGCTGAAAACTTCTCGAATCTGGGGAAAGAAACACACATCTAGATCCAGGAAGTCCAGAGAGTTCTAAGGAGAGAGTTCCAGGATGAGTCTAAGAGACCCACATCAAGATGCAGAATTTAAATTATTAAAAGTTAAAGAAGAGAATCTTAAGAGCAGCAATAGAAAAGCAGTTGGTACAAAGAAACCCCCATAAGACTATCAGTGGATTTTTAGCAGACACTTGGCAGGTAAGAAGGGAGTGGCATGATATATTCAATATGATGGGGGAAAAAAACCCTGCCAACCAAGAATACTCTACTCAGCAAAGCTGTCCTTCAGAATTGAGAGATAAAGAGTTTTACAGACATGTAAAAGCTGAAGGACTTCATCAGTAGTAGCCTAGCCTTACAAGAAGTGTTAGACTCCTTCAAGCTGAAATGAAAGGATGCTAATTAGTAACAGGAAAACAGGAAAGTACAAACTCACTGGAGATGTAAATATACAGTTAAATTCAGAATACTCTAATGATGCAATGGTGGTGGATAAATCGCTTATAGTATTATGATTAAAGGGCAAAAGTAGTAAAAATAACTATAGCTACAATAATTTGTTAGTGGATAAACATGATAAAAAGATGTAAATTGTGACATCAAAAACATAAAACATTATTTGGGGTAAAGTAAATATATAGAGCTCCAGTATGCATTCAAACTTAAGTTATCAGCTTAAGGTAAACTGTTATAAGATGTTTTATATAAGCTTTATAATAACCATAATGCAAAAACCTGTAATAGATCCAAAAAAGACAAAGGAATCAAAACGTACCACTAAATCACCAAACTAAAATGGAAAAGACAAAGAAAGGAATAAACATATACAAAAAGCCAGAAAACAATCAACAAAATGGCAACAGTAAGTCCATATCTATCAATAATTATTTTTAAATGTAAATGGATTAAATTTTCCAGTCAAAAGACATAGATTGACTGAAAGGATAAAATAACAAGACCCAACTATATACTGCCTATAAGAGACTCACTTAACCTTTAAGGACACAGACTAAAAGTGAAGGGATGAAAAAACATATTCCATGAAAATGAAAATCAAAAGAAAGCAGGGGTAGCTATACTTATGTCAGACAAAATAAACTTTGAGCCAAAAACTGTAACAAAAGACTAAGAAGGTGGTTATATAATGATAAAGAAATCAGTTCATCATGAGGATATAGTGATTATAAACACGTCTGCACCCAACACAAGAGCACCTAAGTATATAAAATAAATTTAATGAACCTGAAGGGAGATAGACAGAAATACAGTAATAGTAGGGGACTTCAGTACCCCACTTTCAACAATGGATAGATGATCCAGACAGAATATTAATAAGGAAATATTAGACTTAGACACATTGCGTCAGGTGGACTTAACAAACATTTATAGCACATTCCATCCCCAAACAGCAGAATACACATTCCTCTCAAAAGCACATGGAACATTCTCCAGGATAGGTCATATGTTAGTCCACAAAAGAAGTCTTGCTAAATTTAAGAAGGTTGAAATCACATCAGCCATGTTTTCTGACCATAATGGTTTGAACTAGAAATCAATTACAGGAAGAAAACTGGAAAGTTCGCAAATATGTGGAGATTAGAAAACATGCTCTGGTCAAAGAAGAAATCAAAAAATGTCTTGAGATAAATGAAAATGGAAATACAACATACCAAAACTAATGGGATGCAGGAAAAGCAGTTCTAAGAGGAAAGTTCATAGAAATAAATGCCTACATTAAGAAGAAAGAAAGATCTCAAATAAACAGTAACTTAATAAAACAGTAAACAGTAACAGTAACTTTACACCTCAAAGAATCATAAAAAGAAGAACAAACTAAGCCCAAAATTAGTAAAAGGAAGGAAATAATAAACGTCAGAGTAGAAATATATAGCATACAAACTGAAAAGATGATAGGAAAGATCAGTGAAACTGAGAGCTGGCTTTTTTGGAAGATAAACAAAACAGTCAAATCTTTAGCTAGACATACCAAGAAAAAAAAAGAAGACTCAAATTAGATATGAAAGAGGAGTCATTACAACTGATACCATGCAAGTATAAAAGATCATAAGAGAATACTATGAACAATTATATGCCAACAAATTGGACAACCTAGAAGAAATGGATAAATCCTAGAAACATACAACCTACCAAGACGGAATCAGGAAGAAATAGAATATCTAAACAGGCCAATTTCTACTAATGAGATCGAATCAGTAATCAAAAGCCTCGCAACAAGGGAAAGTCCAGAAACAGATGGCTTCACTGGTGAAGTCTACCTAACAATTAAAGAAAAATTAATTCCAATCCTTCTCAAACTCTTTCAAGATATATAAGAGGAAGGAACACTTCCAAACTCATTTATGAGGCCAGCATTACCCTGATACCAAAAACAGACAAGGATGTTACAAGAAAAGAAAATTACAGGCCAAAATCCCTGATCAATATAGACACAAAAATCCATAATAATGTGTTAGCAAACCAAATTCAGCAGTATATTAGAAGGATCATACACCATGACCGATTACGATTGATTCCAGGGGTGTAAGGATGATTCAGCATACACAAATCAATCAACGTGATACACTACATGAACAAAATGAAGGGGCAAAATCGTATGAGCATCTGTATGAGATACAGAAAATGCTCCTGACAAATATCAACATCCATTCATGATAAAAAAAAAATTTCAACAATGCCTGGTTATAGAGGGAATGTACCTCAACATAGAAAGGCCGTATATGACAAGCCCACAGCTGACATCATACTCAGGGATAAGACAAAGGATGCCCACTCTTGTGACTTTTTCTTTTAAAGATTCTATTTTTCCTTTTTCTCCCCAAAGCCCCCCAATACATAGTTGTATATTTTTCGTTGTGGGTCATTCTAGTTGGGGCATGTGGGATGCCGCCTCAGCATGACTTGAAGAGTGATGCCATGTCCACGCCCAGGATCCAAACCTGCGAAATCCTGGGCCGCCGAAGTGGGGTGCGCAAACTTAACCACTTGGCCATGGGGCTGGCCCCTCTCTTGACTTTTATTCAACATAATACTGGAAGTCCTAGCTAGAGCAATTACTCAAGAAAAAGACATGACAGGCATCCAAATTACAGAGGAAGAGGTAAAGCTGTCTCTATTTACAGGTGACATGATGATATATATATAAAAAACCCTAAAGACTCCACCAAAAAACTATTGGAACTAATTAATGAATTCAGTAAAGTTGTAGGATCCAGAGTCAATATACAAAAATCAGTTGTGTTTCTGTACACTAATCATGAACTATCTGAAAGAGAAGTTAAGAAAACAGTCCCACTTACAATTGCATCAAAAAGAATAAAATACCCAGGAATAAATCTAACCAAGGAAATGAAAGACCTGTACGCTGAAAACTATAAGACATTGGTGAAAGAAAGTGAGGAAGACAAAAGTAAATAGAAAGATTTTCTGTGCTCATGGATTAGAAGAATTATATTGTTAAAATGTCCACATTACCCAAAGCAATCTACTGATTTAATGCAATGTCTATCAAAATTCCAGGGACATTTTTCACAGATAAGAAGAAACAGTCTTAAAATTTGTGTGAAACCACAAAAGACCTCGAATAGTCAAAGCAATCTTGAGAAAGAAGAACAAAGCTGGAGGCATCGCATGTCTGGATTTCAAACTATATTCCCAAGCTATAGTAATCAAAACAGTATGGTATTGATATAAAAACAGAAACATATTTCAATGGAACCTAATAGAGAGTCCAGAAATAAAACTTTGCCTACATGGTCAATTACTTTTTGACAAAGTTTCCAAGAATATATAATAGAGAAAGGATTGTCCCTTCAAAAAATGGTGTTGGGAAAACTGGACAGCCATATGCAGAAGAATGAAACTGGATCCCTATCTTACATCATACACAAAAGTCAACTCAAAATGTATTAAGAACTTGAATGAAAGACCATAATACTCCTAGAGGAGAACATAGTGGGTTAGCTTTTTGACTTTGGTCTTGGCAATGATTTTTTGGATTTGACACCAAAAGCAAAAGCAATAAAGCAAAAATAAACAAGTGGGACTACATCAAACTAAAAAGCTTCTGCTCGGCAATGGAAACCATGAACAAAATGAAAAAAGCTACCTACTGAATGGGAGAAAATATTTGCAGATCATATATCTGATAAGAGGTTAATATCCAAAATACATAATGAACTCATACAGCTCAACAGCAGCAAAAACAGTTCAATTAAAAATGGGCAGAGGAACTGAATAGATACTTTTCCAAAGAAGACATCTGTGAAAAACTGCTCAACGTTACTAATCATCAGGGTAATGCCAGTCAAAACTCAATGAGATATCACCCCACACCTGTTAGAATGGTTATCATCAAAAAGACAAGAAATAACAAGCGTTGCTGAGAATGTAGAGAAAAGGGCAGCCATGTACACTATTGGTGGGATTGTAAATTGGCACAACCATTGTGGAAAACAGTATGGAGGTTTGTAAAAAAATTAACAATTAGAATTGTGACTATCAGTCAATAGGATATGACCCATCAGTCCCTCTTCTGGGAATATATCCGTAGGAAATAGAATATCAAGGAGATATTTGTACCCCTCATGTTCATTGCAACATTATTCACAATCACCAAGATATGGAGAGAATCTAAGTCTCAGCCAGTGGATGAACAGGTAAAGAAGATATATATACACACACACACCACGGAATATTACTCAGCCACGAGGAAGAAGGAAATTCTACTAATTGCACCAACACGAATGGACCATGAAGGCATTATGCTAAGTGGAATAATCCAGACAGAGAAAGAAAAGTACTGCGCGGTATTGCTTATAGGTGGAAACTAAAAACCAAAAAAAAGTCAAAGTCATAGAAACAGAGAATAGAAAGATGGTTGCCAGGGCCGTTGCATATATGGAGAGTTTGGTAAAAGGGTACACACGTTAATCTCTAAAATGAGTAATTTCTAAAAATCTACTGTAAAGCCTGGTGACTATTGTTGATAACACTATATTGTATATTGAAATTTGCTAAGAGAGTAGAACTTAAATTTTCGCATCCCTCCCCCCCCCAAATTTAAATATGTGAGGTGATGGATGTCTTAAATAGCTAGGTGGGGGAATACTTTCACAATGTGTGTACATATATCAAATTACCACAATGTACGCTTTAAGTATCTTACAACTTTATTTGTCAGTTATACCTCAGTAAAACTGGAAGGAAGAAAAGGTTAATTTACATGAATACAGTAGGGCCTTCGTGAACCTCTCCTGTGTGACTTTTTTTTTTTTTTAATGTGGAGTAGCTTTTTACTAGAATTATGATTGTTGATTAAAGGTCATGGTATTTTCCATTCCTAAGTTCTGACGTATGTGATCGGAATTCCCTGCAGGAATTCTCTGGGCAGATTGGAGCAGAAGTATCCTGTAGTTATCAGTGTAGCTGCTAATGACTAAAACCAAGCTGGAAATACTGATTCTGTCTTAGGATCCAGATACTTCTGCATATAGAGAACTGTTCTGTGTTCGCTTTTACTCTTGCTTTTTACCTTTTGTCCTGTAATTCCTACAGTTTATTTGTGGGATTCTAGGACTTAACCTAACCATATATTGCTTTCAGATTGTAGTTTGTCTTTTTTTTCTCCGCTCTAAAGTCACTGGACTGAAAACCAACATTTGGCAAATAATTATTCAGATCATTGTGAAAAGAATGCAATATTTTGCTTTTTTTCTTGTGTTTATTATGAGTATTTTTTAAGTAGTACTCTTTAAGAGGCAGTAGCTATATTAGTGAGGCTAAGCTTATTATATAATTCTGGAGACAGACTGCCAGGGTACACCATTTATAAGATGTCTCACCTTTGCAGATGTTTAATGTCTCAGTGCCTCAGTTATCATCTATAAGATGAGGATGACAGTAGTACTTACTTTCATAGTGTTGTTTAGAGGGGGAGTATAAATGAGTTATTTCATGTGAATGAAATTATATGAAGAAAAGGTTTTATATATATATATATATATAAAACATAGCGGTAGACATATATGTAAAGTAGAGATTCTTTAGCATATTTGTGATTATGAAAACTTTTTTTAATTTGTTGGTATATATACTACACACACACATATTCAGAAATAATTAGTGCCTATAGGAAAACAAAGTTCATAGTAGTGATAATATATTCAATATGTATTAAAATAAGATTTTTTAATCATTGTGGAAAAAGCATAGGGTGCAAGTAAAAATTATAGCAAAATCAGTAACATCAATGACTAGCATTTCTTGAAGGTTTACTAAATGTCAGGCACTGTGCTAAATCCTTTCTGGTTTCAATGACTATTTCCTCAACTAGCTAGAATTTCCCTGACCTCTCTCTCAGCTCTGATTTTATCATGTATGTGGTGGGTATTGATATCTGTTCTTTCTACCTCAAAGGGATATTATTAGAATAAAATGAAATAATGTTGTAAAATGATCGGTGAACTGGTACATAATCATGTGAGAGAAGAGATTGATAAATTATTTAGCACGTGATCATAATAATGATTAACAACTGATCTTGATTTGTCTTGAGATCATAGATGTCTTAGGAGCTGCTGACTTCTCTGAAAATAGGTAGTTTACTGAATTAAAAAAAAATGTATGTTATATATGTTTATATGTATTTATAATATTTATATATCAGTTAATATATATATTATTCATTAAACAGAGGCGGGCTAGCAGAAAGACTGAATGGACTGCAGAATCGAGAGAGATCTGCCATTTCTTTGTGGAGACATCAGTGTGTTTCTTACCAAAAGACACTTTCAGGTAAGGCTTGTACTGGCAGCTGAGACTGAGAAAAGAATATGCCAGTTTAAAGTATTTTTGTATTAAAATATATGAAGTTTATATTACTGTTTTCATGACTTTTTTTTTCTCCAGGTGTCCTATAGATCTCAGAAATTGTTCCAAAAGATGAATCTGTTCTTATAAGGTGTAATGATTCCTCCGTCTAGAGCTTGTCATAGTTCAGTAGAAGACTTATTTTTGAAGATCTCACTTGGAAGGTTCTATATTAGACTTTTCTCTTTCTAGATCTAAGCCAGTAGCTTTCAGACGTTTGTGACTGCAACTTGTAGTAAGAAATATATCTTCCATCATCTCTCAATACACACAAGATTCACTCACTCACACACATACACACACACACCCCTGAAACAAACATTTCATAAACAAAATCAATTTTAATATGTGTATCATACTGCACATTCTCTTATTTTTAGCATAAACTTAGTCTCACTGAATTGATGCAGGACCCTTCTAATGAGTTGCAGCATTCAGTTTGAAAGTTGCTACTACAAGTAAGTGACTGAAAACTCGTTTCTTAGCAAGTTGATATTTAAAATATTCCACACGCCTACAAAAGTTCCCTCTCTTATGAGACAATGGTCTTTTTCAGAGTTTTTCCTGAGTAGTCTCTCCATCTGGAGTGGATGAAGAGGTGAATGGGCATGGTCATCGATTCCAAATCTATTAATAGTCATCTCTACATGGGGATCCTTAGAATATGCATTTTGGTAGGCTCACAGGTTATTTTTGCACATTTTAGAGTTCATAATAGAAGTAGAATGCTAGATAGAGTGCTCAATTGATAGCTTCTCAACTATCGCACATACCTTTGGAAGACTTTATTCTTGTCTCCTTTATTACCTTTAAAATCCTTCCTAGCTATCTTTAGCAACTCTCTTCTCCCTTTCACATTCTTGTATTAAAATATGACATCTGCATATATTTTATCAGGATAACGTGATATGTATGTCCCAAAAATACTTTTCCTGCTATAGGATTCTATGGATTCGCCCCTTGTTACATTTATTACTTTGTATCTTGTCATTTTTTTTCATATCAAGGATTATAATATTAAATAATTATCTTTACAATTCATTTGATTAGTCAGAAAGCCCAGCATACATAAAGGTTCCCCAGTTGTATTACTCAGGGAAATCAATAATAGACTGCTTTAAGTACAAAAAAAGAATTTAATAGTACTCATAATTGAAAGCCATAGGGGCTTTCATGCTTCAGGAATATTGGTTTTGAAAAGGTTGGAAGGTCTTCTCCATGTGGTAACTCCCAGCTTCAAATCCAATAAAAAGAATGCTTTCTTTTCTAGTATTTTACCAGAAATCCTGAAGTGATTGTCATTGGTCTGACTGAGACATGCATCCATCCTTGAAGGAGTCACTGGCGAGGTGGAATACAGTCAATAGCACTGTACTAGCCCTTTGCTTAAGCCATGATCATTTTCTTTTCAGACTTATTAATAAAAATCAACAAGAGCCAGTTATGATTTTACAATATATTATCTCATTTTAGCCTTTTAGTGATCTTCCACATTATCTTATTTATAAATATTTTCATGTGCATTCTTAACCTCTCAAATGTGAATGACCTTGACCTGGAGTGATCACTTTCTCCCGTAATCTATTTACCTCCACCTCTAAATAGTTTCTGTTTAATCCTTGTGTCACTCATCGTTTTGAGTTTATTTGGGGTTCTGTGGATTATAAATTTCTTTTTTCTGCTTGAACCAGAAAAATATGGCCTTGCCTCCTCAATTCTCAAATTTGCTCTTCTTTTGTGTTCTGCTTTTGCCTTGCTTCTTTTGAAGTAATTATTTAAGAGAATGGTAAGCTTGGATTTCTTTGTGACTGGGTATAAATATTTGAGTTACTAGATTTCAGTGAGGTCACTTTTATTTCTTAGTGGTAGAGACCAGGTTTTATTGGGTTGGGGTTGTGAGCTGTAGGATGGATAAGACAGGGTGGGAAGAATGGAGCACAACAGGAAGAAGAAAGCAAATGGAGTGATTGAGATGCCCAGCTTTTCCCTGGCATCTGGCCACTGCACACTTAAAAGACCAGAACATTGGAGCTACCATTTATATATCACATCAGTGTTCATGCCACACCTGTTTTCCTTTCCCTCACAAAAAGAGTGTTCTTAGAGATTTTCTAGTCTGAACTCCTCATTGGGGGATTGAGAGTATGTGGCCTAGAGGAGGAATGTGACTTGCTCTGATTATTCAGCCACTTAAAGGAAGAAACTGGATGAGAGCCCCAGCCTCCTGATTGCCAGTGCTGTGCTCTTTAATGGTACCACATCCTACCTCATAGAAATAATTGTTTCACTCCTCTACCGATTTCCTCTTGATAATGCTATTGAGGAATAGCCAAACACTCCAAATTGGACTTTACGTGTCTGGGAAGGTATCTATCCTGAATTCTGTTGACTTTATAGTCTTGAAATATTGTAAATATCCTGAAGGTGAGAGCCAAGACTTGAATAAACTTTAACTTCGACCGTAACTTCCTAAGAAATAATTGGGAAAAATAGCTTCTGTCTGTCCTCTTTCCTCCTTCAGCATTATCCTCATCATTGTTGTATCATATTTGGAGGTTTACAGCCTGCCAGGTGCAATGCTGGGGGCTTATTACATATTAAGTCATTTAGTATGCAAAATAATCTTCTAAGATAGAGTTTGCTTTCCTCGTTTTCCAGATGAGGAAATTGTACACTGAATCTATGGTATGTATGAGTAAGCCCAGATTTGAAGTGTCTCTCAAGTCCGTATTCTTATTCACTAATCTTTTTGGGGCCTTCATTAGATTATTTGTTTAGGCTGGAGAAAGTTAGGATTAAGAAGGCAAGGGATAAAGGAATCAGCAAAGTTAGAAATATTGGTACAAATGTGATTTTTCTTTGGGAAAAAGTAGTCTTTCAATGGGTAGGTTTCTATTGCATTCTTGAGATAGCACTATTTTGAGGAGCATAGGACGTAAGTTTGAAGATTACAAAGACTGTGTCAGTCGTGGATCTGTGTCGCATGCTCAAAAATCTTAAATTTTGATAGGGAGGTTGCAGATTGTCTTCTTAATTAATGTATACTGTAAATCACTAGTAGTCTCCCCTTATCCTTGGGGGACACGTTGGAAGACCCCCAGTGGATGCCTGAAACTGCAGATAGTGCTGAACCCTCTGTATACTATGTTTTTTCCTATACAAACATACCTATGATAAAGTCTAATTTATAAATTAAACACAGTAAGAGATTAAAACGATAACTAAAAATAAAGAAATTATAACAATATACTGTAATAAAAGTTACTGTACATCTTAGCAACCTCTGCATACAATTTTTTTCTTTCCTTATTAAGTCAAGAACTTTCACCATTTCACTTAAAAGAAGCACTTCATGGCTTCTCTTTGGCATATCCAAATTGCCAGCATCACTGCTCTCATGCTTTGGGGCCATTTTTAAGTAAAATAAGGATTACTTGAACACAAGCACTGCAATCCTGCAACAGTCAGTCTGATAACCTAGATGTCTATTAAGTGACTAACAGGTGGATAGTGTCTACAGTGTGCATCCACTGGACAGACAGGTTATTCATGTACAAGGCAGGACAGAGCTTAATGGCATGAGATTTCATCACACTACTCAGAAGAGCATGCAATTTAAAACTTATGAGTTTATTTCTGGAATTTGCCATGTAATATTTTCGGACCATGGTTGACGCAGGTAACTGAAACCATGGAAAGCAAAATTGCAGATATAAGAAGACTACTGTATGTTGTCCTACCTTCTCACTACAGTGAATTGACCAAATTGGCAATTGCAGAGGTGAGAGAGTATCTTCTGGAGTTTGGAATAGAAAAATACCAAGTTAAACAAGTGTGACTGGGTACCTGGACAAAGGGGAAAGAGATGATCTTTTATTTGGCTCATAAGCACCAAATAGCTTATTTGGAACGTTTCTTATAATTTCCCTTCTTAAGTTTGGGGATAGAGGGTATTTAATTATACCATAAATAAAAAATAAAATAAAACAAAAAAATAGCCCAATTATTCATTAATTTGACAGATGAATGTGACCATCTCCAATAGGTTTTTTTTTTTTTTTTTTAAGGAAGATTAGCCCTGTCCTAACTGCTCCCAATCCTCCTCTTTTTGCTGAGGAAGGTTGGCCCTGAGCTAACATCCTGCCCATCTTCCTCTACTTTATATGTGGGATGCCTACCACAGCATGGCGTGCCAAGCGGTGCCATGTCTGCACCTGGGATCCGAACCACCGAACCCCGGGCCGCTGAAGCGGAACGTGTGCACTTAACCGCTGCACCACCAGGCTGGCCCCTCCAATAGATTTTTTCTCTTAGAACTCTGAACATTTTTGGAATTTGGATTTTATTTTTTGTTTCCTTTGCTTAGATGAATTTCTTATTTTTCAGGTCTAGTAGATCTTCCTTTTGATGTCTTGTAATAAATTGTGTCATTTTTTTCTTTACTTCAGATAAAACTTACTATAAACATGTTTTAGGAGGAACATTTCACAATTTGGTGTTTTGTTTACTTTGTGGCCTAGCAGAAAAAGTTTTTTCTTTCAATATAAAAAGTTGTATTTTTTCATGTCTATATGTTTATAGCAGCTAAGTAAGTAACAGAAAAACTTACAAATGTTAATAGAGGTAACTCACTATTTAAAATTTAGTAATATTTAAAATTTAGTAAACCCCTAAAATTGTGATGGATCTATTAAAACATGTATATTATTAATCTAAACTCTCTAGACCTCTCAATTTCCCTATCAAAAATGAATATAATAGTAGTACCTCGCCTTATAAGCTTCTGCTAACAATGAACTTGATGCTACATGCGAAGCAAGTACAGCCCTAGAACAGAGGCAGCATCAGTAGACAGTGAAAATAAAGGGACACTGCAGTTAGTTTATTCTGAGGTCAGTTTTATTGCTACCAGATCTGGTAGTTCAGAAGCAACCAAAAGAAGCATATCCTCCTCTCCCTTAGGGTTTGGATGTACCTTTGGGTTTGCAAGATACCAAAGTCAGAATCCTATCTTGTTTCTTAGACACTCAAGTGGATTACTTTTTTTAGGTTAATTTTGACTGAACAGGTGAATACATCAAGCTTGACTTTCTCTTCTTCTCATTTGTTTACTGAGAAATCTAGGAATTAGTAGTAATTTTATGAACTACATCTTGCTTTTTGTTCCAGATATTAAGTATAGCATATCTCACTGAGTCTATCTTTATTTATCTCATTCTGATATGAGAAAGTATGGCTTACAAAATTCCTCTATAGATAGTAACTATTATCGTAGTCCTTTCTTCCCACATTTCTTCCATTTGAGGAGTGTTTATTTAATTACTCCTTAGTTGAGAGGAGTGTGGGGTCTGCTTATTAATTTGAAATGTTTGAATGAATGTCTCCAACATATTTTCCTGCCTTTTTTTTGAACTTCTTATTTTGAGATAATTGTAGATTCACATGTGACTCAAGCAGTTGTAAGAAACAATATAGAATGATTACTTGTGCCCTTCACCTAGTTTCCCCCAGTGATGACATCTTTCCTAACTATAGCACAACCAGGATATTTTCCAGGATACAATTCACAGAACATATTCAGATTTTATTAGTTTTACATGCACTTCTGTTTGTGTGTATATATTTTATGTAATTTTATCACCTGTGTAGATTCGTGTGGCCACCACCACAGTCTGGATACAGAAAAGTCCATCACCATAAGGATCCGTCATGCTCCCCTTTATAGCCACAGCCGCCTCTTTCCCATCCTTCTCTCTAATACCTTGCAACTACTAATCTTTTCACCATTTCCATAGTTTTGTCATCTCAAAATGTAATATAAATGGAATAATATGGTATGTGACCTATTAGGATTGGCTTTTTTCACTCAACATAATTCTCTTGAGATTCATCCAAGTTTGTACGTATATCAATAGTTAGCTTCCTTTTATTGGTGAGTAGCATTCCATGGTATCGATGTCCAGTCATGCACCACATAACAACATTTCAGTCAATGACAGACCCCATATATGATGGTGGTCCCATAAAATTATAATAGAGCCATCGTAAAGTTGTAGTGCAGTGCATTACTGTCATGTTTGTGGTTATGCTGGTATAAACAAACATAGCAAACCACTATGGATAAATTTCTGAAAAGAGTGACACCTATTCAAGAAGAGCCTCAGGCAGGTCCTTCCGGACGTATTCCAGAAGAAAGCATTGTTATCATAGGAAATGACAACGCCATGTCTGTTATTGTCCCTGAAGACCTTTCAGTGGGACAAGATGGGGAGGTGGAAGACAGTGATCCCGACCCTGTGTAGACCTAAGCTAATGTGTGTGTTTGTGTCTTAGTTTTTTTAAAAAAAATTTAAACAGTAAAAAAAAAAAAAAAAATTTTTTTAAAGTAGAAAAAACTTACAGAATAAGGATATAAAGAAAGAAATTATTTTTGTACAGCTGTACAATGTGTTTGTATTTTAAGCTAAGTGTTATTACAGAAGAGTGAAAAAGTTAAAAAAATTTAAAAGTTTATATTGTAAAAAAGTTACAGTAAGCTATGGTTAATTTATTATTGAAGAAAGAAAAGTATTTTTTATAAGTTTAGTGTAGCCTAAGTGTATAGTGTTTATATAAAGTCTACAGTAGTGTAATGTCCTAGGCCTTCACTTTCATTCACCACTCACTCACCCAGAGCAACTTTCAGTCTTGTAAGCTCCATTCATGCTAAGTGCCCTAAACAGGTGTACCATTTTTATCTTTTATACTATATTTTTAAACTGTATATTTTCTATGTTTAGATATGTTTAGATACACAAATTCTTACCATTGTGTTTCAGTTGCCTGCAGTATTCAGTACAGTAACATGCTGTACCGGTTTGTAGCCTGGGAGCAGTGGGCTATACTATATAGGTTTGTGTAAGTACACTCTGTGATGTGCACACAATAATGAGATCTCCTAAGTGCGCATTGCTTAGAACATATCCCGGTCGTAAAGTGATGCATGACTGTACCACAGTTTAACTGTGCACTCATTGAAGGACATTTAAATCTTTTCCAAGTTTGAGCTATTACAAATAAAGGTGTTATGAATATTTGTGTACTTTTTTTGGGGGGGGAAGATTAGCCCTGAGCTAACATCTGCTACCAATCCTCTTCTTTTTGCTGAGGAAGACTGGCCCTGAGCTAACATCCGTGCCCATCTTCCTCTACTTTATATGTGGGACGCCTGCCACGGCATGGCTTGCCAAATGCTGCCATGTCCACACCCGGGATCCGAACCAGCGAACCCTGGGCCGCTGAAATGGAGCGTGCGCACTTAATTGCTGTGCCACCAGGCCGGCCCCTGTGTACAAGTTTTTGAGTGAACATAGGTTTTTACTTTTTGGTATAGATGATCAAGGGTACAATTGTTAGGTGTTATAAGTGCATGACTAGTTTTGTAGGACATTGCATGTTTGTATCAAATATTTCAGTGACTATCTCTAACATATCTGACTTTAAAAAAAAATTTTTAATACCTTTGGTTTGTGGATTTAAATTTTTCTTTTCTTCCCTTATGGATAACTTACTTTTCTGAGCTGTTTTGTAACTCTCACTTATACCATTTAATAATCAGTTTCGTTTTCCTTGTTTGTGCCTTCTCTTACATTTCCATATAAAAGACATATATCTCAAGGTTCTTCAGACTTGAATAAATTTTAAATGTGTGCCTCTTTCCTTGGCTTTTTTTTGTGATCACTGAGGAGGGATTGAACTTGGCTGTTTAAAGAACAGAGAGAAGCATATGTGGTGCACATGAAGGCCAGCACAGGTGGGTGTGTTAGATGACACACAGAGAAGAGGGAGGGAGGCAGGGGCCAGACCACTTAGGGCCTGAAGCCATGGCTAGATTTCATTTCCAAGGTGATGCCTTAGAAATACACATTTTAAAATGTGGCTATGTAATAGAGAATGGCTGATTATAGAGGCAAGAGAAAAGTATTTTCTGGATTTCTCTTCAAGAAACATTTTTTTTTTCCTTTTTGAGGGGAAACACTTTTCCAACACTGCTTTGCCATTTGCCTGGATCAGTGGCCAGTATTTGTTAAGTGATATTCAAAGCATGTCCCGTGTTTATTAACTCATTTAGTCCTCACAACAGGCCTTCCGGTTAGGTCCTCTGATCCTATTTTAGAGACAAAGAGAATGTAGACAGGCATGTCCCTGGCTAGGGGGTGGCAAAGCCAGGTTTACATCAGTCAGCCTGCCTCAGTGTCCCTTGGTCATGGCCCATTTCGTTTTAGGTAGATTGTTTGGGAGGCAGGCACTGAGAACATGAGCTCATGACGTGTCTGAGTTCTGTCCGTGTGAGTGTAGCCAAGGTAGTGCACCGAGCCCCTTGTTCAACCTCTACTTAGTAACAGTGCAGCAAATGTTTTCACAGTGTGTTTCATATGTAAGTTTTTAAAAATAAAACTAGTTATAGATATTCTTAGATGGAAGAAACCGGTGAACTCCTCATATTGTTCAGGAAGAGAGTAAAGAGGAAAAAAAAAGAAGTAAAACCAAAAAACAAATGATGCTCTTCAGGTAAACTATTTTTCATGAGATTTTTGCTCGTAAAAGTTCCATCTAAACTTAAGAAGGAAGGTTGGCGGGGGGTGGGGGCAGGAGGAGAGAAAGAAACAGGCAAAAATCAATGTAGTGCAGTACTTCGTCTAAAGCAGAATTCTCTCTGGAGTTTCTTTTTCCTCAACTTGCCTCTATCAAATATATTGAGAGTGCTCACCAAGTGTGTGTATGTGTGAGTGCTTACTTCAGAACAGTCTTTGATATGTCTGTGAAGGTAGAGATACTGTAGGTTTTCTGTGTGTGTATGTGCATATGTATGTGTTTCAGAAATAATATATTGTCTTGAATTTAGATTAGTATTATAAGAGCAAAGAGTGAAGTTATTTATATTGGTATGAGCATTTAATAGCTTTTGTGTTAGGATTTTTGTTTGTTTGTTTTACCTTTTGGCCACTGGGTCATGATCAGCTGAAAGTTTGTAAGGTGTAGGCCACAAAATACTGTAACTTTTCTCAATGCCTTTTTACAACACTGCTCCACAGCATTTTGATACTGCCACCTGGAAAACTTCACTTTCCACTCACACCACTAGCCAGCCCTGGGTATCTCTCCCTGTCTGGTTGGCAAACAGTCCACACTGGCTCACCTAGATGAACTTACTGAATCTCCTTAAAATAAATTCACATGATGCTGTCCAACTGCCAGACCGTACAATAACTTAACCATGGACTATTAGTGTGTCTGTTTAAAGTAAGTTCAGATTTCAAGAGTTCTTGTTTTCTCTTTTCTGTTTTATAGTTTTAATTTTCTAGTCTTTTTTCACTGAGGATAATTATTTCCTTATTTTCCCCACCATGATTTTTGCAAAATTACATTTACTATTTATTGTTTTTCCAATGCCACATTTTATTACACATGTCCCCTTCAGAGTTTTTGTTGTTTTGTGGGGGCTTTTGTTTTTATTTGTTGTTGTTGTTGTTATTTTCTCTTGCAGAGAACAGTCTCTAAATTCAGGGGGAAATATCTGCTGTTTACTATTTCTCCTTAGATTTCTGGATGCCAGACTTGAAAGTTTTTCTGAGATGATGCACTGAAGTTCAGATTGATGCAGATAATATAAGTGATGGCTCCCACTGAATGCTTCTCCCTACCAGACACTGAGTGAAGCGGTGCACACACATGTCACCCCAACCTTCTGAATCATAAATATATCCAAAACATTCTGTTTTCTAGTCTATAGAGTCAGAGATTATTTGTTAAATGAAGAAGACTGATTTGCAGACAGGAGACAGGGCCTCTATTCTTTTAAATCTTAAGTTTTTCACTGCCTATTCTTATTAAATGAAAGGCTTATTTTTTTTTGATGTTTAAGGTCACTTCAATTAGCTAATTAAAAAGCATTGATTCTCCTTTAAATTTTGTTGAAGATGATAAGCAATCAAGTAATATTCAGAGTGTCTTTTTCTGTAAAATTCTCAGGTACATTACTTATGCAGAGGAAAATTTTTTGTGTGCCCATATTTCTGTGTTGGCTTTAGTTATATGAAATAAATGTTCTTTTGCCATGCTGCTGTTTTGCTGGTGCTTAGAATCTGGTGGTGGAGATGAGATGGTGGCAAGAGAGAGTCACAGATAAGGAGCTTGACAGATCATTGTTCATTTATTCATTCAACAAGTGCTTATTGAGAGCCTGTTATGTACCAGAGACTGTGCACCATGTTAAGATCTGATCACTGCACCCATGGAACTTCTGTTTTAGTGGGTTAGATAGATGATAAGCAAAGAAAGAATATAGGTACAGATTGGCATAATGAAGGATCAGTGAGGAGTTGCTACACTGGGCAGGCCAGGGAGGAGAGCTTCAGGTTTACAGTGGACACCAAGCCTCTGTCTAGTTTCCAGGCCAGAATATCAAAAGAAGGTGGCTAAAGAGTTATGGAACAGTGGAGGTTTTGTTACTTACTAATTTTTGTAAGAAAAATTATATTTTCAACAGAGATTTTGAATAGCCTATATTTTTCCCTATTTTCTATTTTTTCCAGTTTTATTGAGATTTAATTGACATACAACACTGTATAAGTTTAAGATGTACAGCATAATGATTTAACATACATTTATTGTTAAAATGATTACCACACTGTTTAGTTAACATTCATTATCTCATATAGATACAGAAAAAAGGAAAAAGAAAAATATCTTTGTTTTCCTTACGATGAGAACTTGTAGGGTTTACTCTCTTAACAACTTTCATATATACCATACAGCTGTATTAACTATAGTTATCATACTGTACATTGCATCTCTAGTACTTATTTATCTTATAAATGAAAGTTTGTACCTTCTGAACACTTTCATACAATTTGCTCTCTTTCCTTTTTCTATGAGTTTGGTTTGCTGTTTTTTTGTTTGTTGTTGTTCTTTGTAAGATTTCACATATAGGTGAGATCATGCAATATTTGTCTTTCTCTGTCTGACTTATTTCACTTAGCATAATGCCATCAGGCTCTATCCTTGTTGTTGCAAATGGCAAGATTTCCTTCTTTTTTATGACTGAATAGTATTCCATTGTATATATCTACTACATCTTCTTTATCCATTCATCTGTTGATGGGTACTTAGATTGTTTCCATGTCTTAACTACTGTAAATAATGCTGCTATGAATATGTGGGTGAGATATCTCTTTGACATACTGTTTTCATTTCTTTTGGATATAGTCTTAGACCTGGAATAGCTGGATCCTATGGTAGTTCTATTTCTAATTTCTTGAGGAACTTCCATACTGTTTTCCGTAGTGGCTGCACTAGTTTACAGTTCCACCAACAGTGCACAGGGGTTCTCTTTTCTCCACATCCTCGCCAGCATTGATCTCTTTCTTTTTTGGTGATTCTTGTTCTAAAAGGCATGAGGTGATGTCTCATTGTGGTTTTGATTTGCATTTCCCTAATGATTAGCGATGTTGAGTATCTTTTCATGTACCTGTTAGCCTGAATAGCCCATATTTTAAATATTTTTCCTATTGGACAAAATCATTGTAATTGAAAGATATTTTTAGTTTATTAAGTCCAATAAGAGGCTGTTTCTTTAGTATACATTTTATTCAAACAGTGAAATATAAAAGTGCAATTTAAAGCCTTGGAAAATGAGGGATGCAACAGAATTTTGATTTGAAATGCCTTTACCATGTGAATATTTGCTTTTCTTAAATCCCTATTTTGTGTTGAAATGTAGCACAAAGAATAAAGTACAGCAAAAATAGATATGCAGCTTAACAAGTACGCTATAACCACCACTACTCAAACAATAGAAATAGATGGTTTTCTATTAATTTCAGACTTTTTTTACTCGCTAGAGAAATACAGTAAATTGATGCCTTAACTCTTTATTTTTTTATTGGCAGGTGGCCATAATATTTTAACATGTTTTGTTTTACTTTGTCTCTTATTTCTTTCATTCAAACTTTAAGCCACAAATATCTGCCCGTCACTGACAGAACTGTCTGATCCTATCATAACATTATAAATTTTTTCTTGCTTATTTAAAATATTAAAGCTTTATTCTTTAGAAGGACACAAAACACTTGAAGATGTTTTAATAACATCTGCAAAATTTTGCTTTGTACTTACTATGTACTTATTGAAGTATGTTTTTGGAAAATAAGACAAAAGAAACAAGCAAAGCCAAATGGAATAAGTTATTACTCCTTAGGAATTGTAAAGGAGAATGATTGCAATGAATTACTCCTTGAAGAATATTTTATTTATAAAATTTCAAGAGAAATTGAAAGATGTCATATACTATTCCTTATTCTAATGGTTACCTATAATAAAATACTCAGGACAGTGCTTCTGGGCAATTCTAACTAATGCTTCTGGACTTTCTTCACATTATATAATAGTTTGAAAGTATTAGTAATGTCGATGAAAATAATCCATATCCAATCTATAAATGAAAATTTGGGTGAGTTTATTCTGAGCTTAAATCTGAGGATTATAACCCGGGAGAGTCTTTCCACAAAGGAATAGAGCACTCCAAAGAAGTGGGGGTATAAGGGTGGTTATATACCCTCAAAGAGGATGTTTCACATAGGATTGAAATGTCCCTTTTACAATAGTCAGAGACTGCTCTGTCGGCACAGCGATTGATGGAAATAGCAGGTAGGTCTGCTGTCTCAGTGAACACAGCAGGGTGGCAGTCTGTTGTCTCCAGCTGGGTGGTCACAGGTGAGCTGGGAGGTGAGTGCAGCAATCAGTTCCTAGCCTAAGGAAAAATGCTTATCCCTAAGGAAATGCTAATGTGGGGGGAAGTTGCACCTTTATCTCAAGGGCCTTTGTTCTGGCCATAGGAAATGTCTAAGTAGATATGCAATGCGTGCTCAATAGCCACAGTCAGGCCCTTTTGAAAAAAAAAGTCAGGCTGAATTAGGTTTATACCAAATGGCTTCCTCATATACTCCAATATATCCTATTGCTTGCCATTTTTATTTGTCAGTAAATATAAGATAAGTTGTAGAAAATCGTTAACAAAGGTTATGATTGGAAAAGGTGTTGGGACAGGATTTTTTTTTAAATATTCCTTTTGTAAAGGAAGAAATTTGTCAAAACCAAACATTGTTTTCACAATTAAAGAGGAAAGGAGGAAAATGTGAAATGGTAGAGAATTCTACCATGAATTTTAGTTATGAAGCACTAAAATTTACACTTTTGTGTCAGGAAGTGAAAAATTCAATAACGGTATTGGTTTTTCCAATGAGGCAGTTTTTCAAAATGCAGAATATAGTTGTTCTTTGTCCTTGAGCATGCTTAGCCGTGAACACACTAAGAGGCTTTGTTTTGTAATCTCCAATGCCAGCACAGGTTCCTATTAGGTGCTCCTCCTGGATCTCTCCTTGTTACCTGTGTGGACCTTACATGAGCATTTCTGTGCTTCTGATGCAAAACAAGGCTGAGACTCAGAACACTCTGCCCCAGGGTCCCTCAAGCTAATCCTGAGTAGTGGCTTCGTCACCCATGGAATGAGGTCTCCTCAGCCTGGTTGGCAACAGGCAGCCAGAAATCTGGTCCCTGCATCTTTCTCACTGCTTTCAAGGGGCCCCTCTGAGGCTGGGAGCCCCTGAAATAGGGTCATGTTGCAGACTCACCACTTGAGTAGTAGAGAGAGGAAGAAGGAATGTCAGGACAGCATTTTCTATACAGAAACAGTGGTGTGAACAGGCAGAAGAACCAAGAATTCTGTGAAGATATGTGTGTGTCTAAAAGATATCCCTAATTTTCTTGATGCAGTACTTTCTCATACTTAAAGAGTAACTTGGGGTAGAAAATCTTAGGCTGATCATTTCTACTAAAGCCACTTTGTTGGTAAACTAAGATCCCTTTATTTATTTGAAAAATAATTGTTAGAAAATACATGATTTAATCTAAGTCTCCTAATATTGTGTGTTTAAAACTAAGAAAAAGAGGTATGTGATGAGTTTTTCATTTAATTTGGCCGATTTTTGGCAATATTTTATGCCTTTTAACTCTTTAGTTTCTATGGGAGCATAGGGGATTTTTGGCATAATATGACAAGTTTAAAAAACAGTATATGTTTATTTAGATTTACAAAATGAGAATGACATGGATTGAAGAAGTCTTGTTAGTTTCGTAGTTCAAAGTCTTTAAAAAGTCACTTAAAATTTTTTCTTAAACTTGTTGATCTACCTTATTTACCACCCTTTGTTTCAACTGAAGAAAGCCTGCTATGAGCTCCATTTGGCTGGAGAGGCTTTGCTGCACTTGCTTTTCTTCACCTCCCCTTCCCTCTCAGGTCAAGGGAGCTGTCTCTGGATTATCTCCAGCTTCCCTCTGGCCAATAAAACCAGACTGCCAATTACAGCATTTAAGCCTTATTTTTTCCCCTGTTTTATATCCATAGCCACATTTCAGAGTAGCAGTGGTATTTTGTATGGTTCTTTCTAGTTATGGGTGAGAAGAATTCACTTGAATACTCTTGGCTGAGTTATTCAAGTCAGGAAACAAACTATGATATTAGTTTGTCCACTGTTAGAGCTGGTTTTCCCAAATGACTATAATTTCCAATGATCATTTTAAGTGTAAGTTAACAGAAGAGTAAAGAGTCCTTACTTGACAATCATAATCTCAAGTTATTTCATAATTTTATTAAAAAAATAGAGGAAGAGATGCTTAATACCAAACTTAAAGTCTAGGTAACATACTTGTCACACCTTAGCTGCTTCTGCCACATCCATTTTTACCTTCATTCCTAGAAATAAATTATTTCTTGTGAATTTTTCTACCTAAAGATCTATGAAATAAAGTTTAGTAACAGCAGAGTTAAGTGATGCTTTTGGGTTTCCTGTAGATTTATTTAATCTGTGCTTTCTCCATTTCTTTTTACATGAAAAGAAAAATAGTTCTACAGTTTTGAGATTGTTTTCTCATAGACCTGAGGTTTAAAAGACCTTTATTTCTATTTTCTGTTGTAAATGATCCAAAAATAAGATAGCAAAGTTAGCCCATTCTAAGTGAATTATATAGTGGGTAAAACATGTTTCCTTTGAATTCCACATGTGGCTCGATTATTAGAAATACATTCATATTGTTAAAGTGAGACCTCGTTAAGGACAAAAATTATCTATATGTTAAAAATCCTGTTTTTGACCTTTAGAAAAGTATTGATATTGGCAAGGCAGCATTTTCTTTGGCTTGCTCAACTAATTGTCATTTTTATCCTGCAGCCTAGTTCAGTATCTTACTGGCATTTGTCCATGCTGTGAAATCTTATGTATGTCATCTTAACCTTTCAACCAATCTAGTTTTCTAAACTTCTTCAGCTCATTTTTATTTTCAGAGGGGTTATAGATTTTCTACTTGGGATCCCATGCCTGAAGAAGCATATTTGAAAGTATAAGCTCAGACTGGACTTTACCTTGTCTTCCAGGAGAGATTGCCAAGGCTAGATGTCTGCTCTGGCAGCCCATGCAACAGGAATCTTACTGAAATAGGTGATCTGAGAACAGGTTGCTGCTCATCATATAGTACTACTTATCTTTCTGAACAGATGTGGTTGATAAATTCTTCTATTACAAAATAAACTTTTCACCCTGCAAACAGAATGAACAAGTTCTTAGAGTAGTAAAATGCCTTGTAAAGTTGGAAAAAGTTAGAAACTGTGCTTTTGTATTATTATAGTATTTAAAAGAGTAGCCTGAGGTCCACCTTCAAACCTCTTCCATCCCAGTGTGATGCCTCTTCTTTTCACCAGTGTGCTAACTGCTCTCTTCATCAAGCACTCACACAGCTGATTGTCCCTCCTGCAATGACTGTGCTCCCTCTTGGTTTGCCTCTTCTCAGTTCTTTGCTGACTCCTTTGTGTGCAGCTTCAACAAGGTGTTCTTTAGGCTTCTGTGTAGGCCCTCTCCTTGTTCTTTGTGCCCTTCCTGGATTGTCAGGGATCTCCATGCTGCCCCCAACCCTCACAGACTGCCAGGTGGCCTGGTAGCTCTGTGTCCTGCGGACTTTCCTAGCCCAGCCCTGGCCCCACCTGCAAAGCGTCCTCCAGGCTCCTCAGACCCAGCACGCCCTGGCACTTGCCTCCCTGGGCCCATTAACCGAGCCGTCTTTGATTGGGCTTTCTTGTACATTTTTTCAGTCTATCTGGTCTCTAGATTCTGGTGATTCCACATCAGAACTGTCCCTTCATTGATCCCATGTGGTACTAGTTCAGTCCTGAATTCCCTTGTGCCTGGATTATGGTGTCAGTCTCCATCTGATCTCCCTGCCACTGACCTTTCCTCATTTTCAGTCTATTAGGATCATCATCCTAAGAGGCAGATCTGATAATATCACTCTTCTGCTTTAAAAAATTTCCATTGACTGTCTCTTATCCTTGTAATAAATGTTCATCACTTTTAAACTCTAGGGTGTGACATCTTGGCCATGGTCTCAGCCTACCTGTCATGGTCTCATTTCCCACTGCCCTCTTTCTGTGCCACCCTACATATGTGCACCACACTAAATACCTCCTGCCTGGATCAGCTGTGTCTTTCATGATAAAAACTTTATATCCAGTATCCTGTTGTATTATGATTACACAAAGCATTAGTAAATAATAATTGTACAAAGTGCTACAAAGATGCCTAGGGCTTACCTAGCAACCTTGAGCACTGCCTGGTAACTCAGGAAGTGTTGATGAAGTAAATAAATGGATGTCAGGGGTGAATTTTAAAATATTACATGACACCAGAGTGCAAAACTGGTCGTAGTCAGAGGATGTTGGTTCTGGTCCCCAACTCTGCTGGAACTGAAGACCTGTTTGGGTCACTTGATCTGTGTCCTGGTTTCTTTACTGAGAAAAGTTGACTTTGTTAAGCCTTAGGTTATTTCTAATTTAAAATTCTGTGTTGCTGTTTCCCATTGCCTCGTGCCTTGTTCCCTGTAAAGTCACTCTCAGAGCGTTTTCACTTCATAGTCCCTGGTGTGTTTTACTTCCTTTGCACTTTCCATGATTGTAGCTCCCTAGTTTCTCACTGCATGCCTTTCAAGAGAGGCACTTTGATGACACCATCTCATTTTTAATCCTTAAGTTAAATTCTCTCCTTTCCCTCTCTTCCCAGTTAGTGTTTGTTCCAATGTCATTGGAAGGAGATAGCACCCAAGACTAAAATTACCTACCTTTGTTTAGTAGTTGTGAATTTGCTGTACTCCTATTGGGACATACACTGCTCTGGCTAAGTGCAGATTTTGCCTATTTGGACCCAATTTAAAATGACTTAACTGATGAATTAGAAGTCATTCATTGCAATGTCTTTTATTAATAGTTGTTATGGAGGGGAAGGGGGTTGAGGGTTGATATTGGAGTAAGTATCAAGAATAACATGGCAGTAGGGACACCCTAGATTCTGTCAACACATCAGTAAGTGTATTTTCAGCTCGTTTTGCTACACAGATTTATAGTGTGTTGGCTTTGCAGTGGGTGTGCTATTTTACATAGATGCATATGTAGTTCTGGCATTCTTCAGGATTGTTTAGAAGAGAGTGGGTGTGAGCTTCTAAACTCTAGAGGACTATACTAACCGTCCACAATTAGTAATTTGCTATTTTATAATTGAGTTCCTGGAAAAATAGAGATATTTAAATATCTATTTCTGTACTTTCTCTGTAGCCATATGGCCTTTTTTTTTTTTTTTTTTTTTTTGGTGAGGAAGATTGGCCCTGAGCTAACATCTGTTGCCAGTCTTCCTCCTTTTTTTTCCTCCCCAAAGCCTCAGTACATAGTTGTATATCCTAGCTCCAGGTCATTCAGGTTCTTCTATGTGTGATGCTGTCACACCATGGCTTGAAAGCAGATCCAGACCGGTGAATCCCGGGCCACTGGAGCAGAGCACGCGAACTTAACCACTCGGCCACGGGGCCAGCTTTCCATATGGCCATTTAAAAGTTGTTTTCAGTGTGATTTTTGGACACCATTTTAATCCTATTTTCCAAGCCAAAAATATTACCTACAGCACTATGAAATAAGGTGTTTAAAATGAGGAAGTTTTTCAATAAAGAAGATCTTCTTTGTGGGTGCTTAGAGTAGAAGGGGTCAGGAGGCACATTAGGTGGTCATATACGCATCACACCTTAGGAAGTTTAACCTGTAATAGCTCCCCATCTCACTTGGCTTGCAGCCATAACAAAGTACCACAGACTGGGTGGCTGAAACAACAGACATTTATTTCTCACAGTTCTCGAGGCTGGGCTTCTGAGTTCAGGGTGCCAGTGTGATTCAGTTCTGGTGAGAGCTCTCTTCCTGACTTGTAGGCAGCTGCCATCTGACTGTGTGCTCACATGACCCTTTGTGAGCATAGGGAGAGAAAGAGAGCTCTCTGGTGTCTTTTCTTATAAGGACACTAATCCTGTCTAATTAGTTCCCCCATCCTTATGACCTCATTTAAACTTAGTTCCTTCCTTAGAAGCCCCATATCTAAAAATAGCTACACTGGGGGTTAGTTTCAACATACGAATTTTGGGGCACACAAACATTCAGTCCATAACATTCTGCCCCTGTCCTCCCAAATTCACGTCTTTCTCACCTTCAAAATACATTCAGTCCATCCCAACAGCCCCCAAGGTCTTAACTCACTCCAGCATCAACTCTAAAGTCTAATGTTCAAAGTCTTATCTAAATGTCATCTAAGTCAGATATGAGTGAGACTCTAGGTACAATGCATCCTGTGGCAAAATTCCTCAACAGCTGTGAGGCTGTGAAACCAGACAAGTTATGTGCTTCCAAATACAGTACTGGGGCAGGTATATCATAGACATTCCCATTCCAAAAGGAAGAAGTAGGAAGGAAGGAAGGGTGATAAGTCCTAAGCACAACCAAGGCAAATTCCATGAGATTTTAAGGCTCAAGAAAAATCCTCTTTTGTTTGATGCTCTGCCCTCCAGGTCTACCGAGGCAGCAGCATCACCCCCATGGCTCTGTTGGGCCTCTTACCTGTGTGTGGCTCTCTGCAAAGATGCCACCCCTGAGGCAGGGAGGGAGCATCCTGGCCCACCTAAACCAGAGGCAACCCCACCCTTTGAAACCCAGGAGAAATAAGCGGCCCTGCCCACTGGGCCTCTGGTGAGAGAGGAAGTCCTGATGATCTCAGAACCGCCTTTGAGGTCCTTCCCTTTTTTGAAGGTGATGCGTATTCACAGAAAAGCTCTGTTGCTCTGTCCTGCAGAATGTAAGAACAGCCTGCCTTCATTTCCTCTGGTCTCTGTCTCCTGCAGTTCAAACCGGCAGTGTTTCAGCTTGTAAAATCCCATGATCTCTTTATCAAGTGATAGCCTTTCCACACCCTTGGTGTTCTTTTCTCCACAAGCTTTCTCATTTTTTGCAATATGGACAGGCTGAGGATTTTCCAAATCTTGACATTCTGCTTCCTTTTTGCTTAACAATTCCTTCTTCAATTCGTTTCTCTCCTCTTGCATTTTACTATAAGAAGTCAGGAGGACCCACGTCAAACCTTTAACATTTTGCTTAGAAATCTCCTCTGCTGAATATCCAGTCTCATGGCTCATAAGTTCTGTCTTCTATAAAACAGTAGAACACAGTTCAGCAAAGTTCTTTGCCACCTTATAACAAAAATTACTATCTTAGTCAGTTTGGGCTGCTATAACAAAATACCATAGATTGGGTGGCTTAAACAACAGATATTTATTTCTCATACTTCCGAAGGCTGGGAGTCCAAGTTCAAGGTGCCAGTCAATTCGGTTCCTGGTGAGAGCCAACTCCGTGGTTTGTAAACAGCTGCCTTCTTCCTGTATCCTCACATGGTGAAGAGAGAGATCGTCTCTGTTGTGTCTCTTATAAGGACACTAATCCCATTCATGAGAGCTCCACTTTCATGACCTAATTACATCCAAAAGTGTCCTCCTCCAAATACCATCACTTTGGGGATTAGGGCCTCAACATATGAATTTTGGAGAGACACTTTCAGTCCATAGCTATTGCCTTTCCTCCAGTTTCCAATAACCTATTCCTCATTTCCATTTGATACTTCGCTAGAATCACCCTTAATGTCCATGTTTCTAGAATGTACCTCCGAACTCCTCCAGCCTCTACCCATTACCCAATTCCAAAGCTACTTCCACATTTTTAGATATTTGTTACAGCAGTACCCCGATTCATGGTACCAACATCTGTCTTAGTCAGCTCAGACTGCCATAACAAAACACCACAGACTGGGTGGCTTAAACAACAGAAATTTATTTTCTCACAGTTCTAGAGGCTGGAAGTCCAAGATTAGAATGCTACCAAGGTCAGGTTCTAGTGAGACCTCTCTCCCTGACTTGTAGGCAGCGGACATCTGGCTGTGTGCTCATATGGCTGCTTCTCTGTGCTCAGCTCAGAGAGATAGGGATCTCTGCTGTCTCTTCTTAGAAGGACACTAATCTTATCAGATCAGGGATCTACCCTTATGACCTCATTCAACCTTAATTAATTTTTTGGGGCACCCTATCTCCAAATTCAGCCACACTGAGGGTTAAGGCTTCAACATATGAATTTTGGGAGAACGCAAACATTCATTCCAGAGTACCCCGTTTTGTCTGGTTTTGTATAAAGTTTGCTTAGGGATCTGTTGCCTGCCTGGAGTCTTTCCATGCTTTTTTTCTCCCTTGGATTTCTATTGCCCATTCACCCTCTACAGAACAGTACAGTCTATCCCTGCAGAACAAATCACAGTGACATGCCTAGTGCTAGCACTATGACACTATAATCCCAGGTGGCTGGTGTGCGCTGCTAAATTATGATTGTTCTCATTGCTGTGGACTTTGAATAGTCCAATCGCCTGGTCAGTATTGTCTAGTTTTTTTTTTTTTTTTTTTTAAGAGTTGGATTTCAGATATCTGTTTCATGCTTAGAATTATTGTGGCTTTTGGTGAAGAATATTTTAAACTGGGGGAAAAGGCAAAAAAAATGTGGAATCAAGAAGTGAAAGCACAATTGTTTACAGTTCAGTAAGCAGTTGTGGTTAAGAAATGTGTCTGTTCATCATTGCCAGATGACTTAAAATTTTATGAGGGAGCATAAATTTTAAACAAAAAATAATTGTGCTGTTTATAGGGTAAAGATGTGAATTTCTTCAGAACTTAGTTTTTAGGTGTTATAATCTGTACTTCCTGCTAAGAGCTTTATGAATTTTATCGTGAAGTTATCTGTGAATTGAATCTGATAGCAGCTTACAACATTCACTCAGAAACTAAAATTTTTGATTTACCAAGTATTAATAATACAACAGTGATGAAAGTAGTAAGAGACTCACTTATTGAATACTCAGAGGAGCACAATATTGCTAGGTGTTCGGGAATCGTTGGTAAAATTAGGCAAAGTTGTAACCTCTCAAAAGAAAATATAGTATAATTATGTATAAATAAATACAATTCAACTTTCAATGCATGTTAATGAAAAAAATTGTGATATAATAGAAACAGTGAATAGATAAAACATCATTTGGATTTGATTTTGGAATGTGTTGTTTGTTTATTTTTCTTTTTGGAGCATCACTGGAATCACAGTTAATTTGCATTCTCTGGGTACGTATCAAGTCCAGTTGAGATAAGAGGAGGTAGGTCAAAATCATCTTGTTTGGCAGTGAAATCAAGACTAACAAAATAGTCCCCAAAGTTCTTACAACAATTTGTATTAGGGTTCATTCAGCTCATACATATTTGTTGATACTGATCCAGGTACAGCATAGAGTTCATGGTTTAATAGATGAAGTTATTCACTGTATATCTTAAAATCTTGGTAAATAAGAGGTACAATGTTGACATAAAGGAGAGTAATAAATTCTGCTGGATGGAAAAGGAGAGTTGTGTTCAGAGAGCTAGCCAGGGAGATGGTGATGAAACTCTTTCTTGAAGTATAGCATATTTTTCACGTTGTTATAGCAGTAATCTAAAGATACTTGAGTAGAGCTGTGGAATTTGAGGCTAGGGCTGTAAGAAGTAACAGGTAACAAAAGCATTTCTATACAGTGGAAAGTAGTTTGGATTTTATCCAGTGGATAGCCATTGAAGAGTGCAAGTACTGGGTGGCTGTCATTAAATTTACACCTAAAAAGATCATTCTGGTGGGCCTTCTGAGTAATAGGTCAGAATAGTCAGGTACTAAACTGGGGAGTTCAGTTAGAGCCAGGCTATTGTAATAACTAGGACACATCTCAATTTTAATATATCTAAAACTTTTGTCTTGATACCAGTATTCTCCCTTGCCCACACCCCCATCCCCATACACACACACACACAAACCTGCTCATCTAGAAACCTTCCCTATTTCAGTAGGCATTACCGCTATGCTACTTGCTCAGGCCAAAAACACTGGAGTCATTCTTAACTGCTTTCTCTCATATCTTAATTCCAGTCCATCAACTACTACTATTAGCTCTATCTTCAAAGTATATCTTGTTTTCAACCATTTCTCACCATCTCTGTCACCACTTCGCAGGTCCAAGCTACCATCATCTGTCTCGGATTGCTACAGTAGTCTTCTAACTTGTCTTCTTACTTCTTCCCTTGCTCCTTTAGTCTACTCTCAACAAAACAAATCATAATGCCTTGCCCGATGGCTTTCGGTCACACTTAGAGGAAATACCTCAAGTCCACACAATGGTATAGGACTTGTCTTTTCCCTGGTTGACCTTCTGATCTGATTTCCTATCCTTAACCTGTCACCCAGGTTCAGACAAGACTGCATTTGATTCTAATCAGAACAGAAGTGAGTTCTTCTCTAAAGAAGTGGAGTGAACTTTCGGGGAAAGCTGAGACTTTTAATGGGAGTGTTGAGGCCACTAGAAGATAATACTATTTCTTTTGGCATTTGGAGGGCCTAATTGAGCATAAGAATTATTACAGTCAAATAATTTGACCTTGAGGCTAGGGCTGTTCTCATTGAAATGTATTCCTAGGATTCTAGTCAGGCATTGAACTCTGTTTATATAATTGTGCTAATATAATTTGTTGATTATTTTTAACTCTTAAAGTCAGACTATGGTCAGAACTCAGAGATTTGGCATATCACACACTGTGCACGTTAACCTTCACAATGAAAGTGGAATTAAAATTGTGCGGCGGGGGCCGGCCCAGTGGCACAACTAAGTGCGCACGTTCTGCTTCAGCGGCCTGGGGTTCGCTGGTTGGGATCCAGGGTGCGGACCTGGCACCACTTGACAAGCCATGCTGTGGTAAGTGTCCAACATACAAAGTTGAGGAAGATGGATACGGATGTTAGCTCAGGGCCAGAATTCTCAGCAAAAAGAGGAGGATTGGCAGCAGATGTTAGCTCAGGGCTACTCTTCCACAAAAAACAAAAAATTTTGTGGCACACTGAGAGGATAATGTGGAAAGGTGCATAAGCCCTTCTTCGTTTTACAAAGCTAGGAGTTCCTACATAACTATCCAAAAATAATAGAATAGGACATAGAGTTGATTAAAGATTATTATTTAAAATTTCACGAGTAACTAACAGAAGCACCCCAAATAAGACCATTTTGGTACTGGATGCATGTATTATTTTGGGGGGGGAGCTATAAAATACCTTTTAAAAAGAATAAAATGTGAAATGATTATACTGTGGTAATTCAGCGTGGGTCCAGCAAGGAAAATTATAATCACTCCTGGTGATAACCAGTGTCAGAGTATCTGTTAAGGACAGAGGTCGTATCTGCATGGGAAGCAAGTGAACTTGAAAATCCCCTGATGTCCATTCCTGACCATTCCTGTGCTGTCTCGCCACCACCGCCCACCCCTCAGTCTCTGTCTCTGTGTGCACGTATGTGATGGGTGAGGAACAAAGGAATGTTGGGCACTTGTTGATGATTTGGCCTGAAGGAGAGAAAAAGTACCAGATTCAGATGTATTAAGATGTAGGACATACATTTTAAAGCAAGACACTGTATGGATTAGCCTGTTGGGATATCTGTGAAGATAGAGACAAAGTATTAATATGGGGGGAAATCCCAAATTACTATATGGTCAATGTTTTGATAATTAAGGGGAGCGACTTAAAGTTAGTGTAATATTTATATTATGAAAAGTATTTCTCCTAGAAAAACTTACAGATGTTTCTGTCCTCCTTAGGAGAATGATTTCACTCTCTCACTACTTACTAACTTGCTCCACATGGTATTTTCTTATATAGTTTTTATTAATTTCTTGTATTTCTTGTGTAGGTATTCATGAAAGTTATCCTCGTAGTATATATTAATTCATCAACATAACCCACTTAGGAGGATTTGAGTTGACATGCATATAAATGGACCCCTGCTGCCTATATTTCAAATAAGTCATTTAACCCAGTAGTCACAAATATATGTTCTTTTTGTATCATTTACTCAATTCTTTTGTGGCCATAGACTTTTTTAGGGCTGGCCCGGTGGTGCAGCGGTTAAGTTCGCACATTCTGCTTCTTGGTGGCCCGGGGTTCGCTGGTTCGGATCCCGACTGGTTCGCTGGGTGCGGACATGGCACCGCTTTGCACGCCATGCTGTGGTAGGCCTCCCACATATAAAGTAGAGGAAGATGGGCATGGATGTTAGCTCAGGGCCAGTCTTCCTCAGCAAAAAGAGGAAGATTGGCAGCCGTTAGCTCAGGGCTAATCTTCCTCAAAAAAAAAAAATAAATAAATAAAACCATAGACTTTTTAAACAGCAGTTACCTGATAAAATAAATCACTCATTCATGCATTCATTCAGCAAGTCTTAACCTTTGAGTTAAGTATTTTACATTTTACATTTTACATTTCATCTGCTAGATATATGTATGGATAGAAATTGCTAGTTCTTGTGGTATATTTTCTGTACAAATCTTTCTATTCCTGTTTCTTAGTTATTTAAAATCTTTTATGTTATATATTAAAATGTGTGTTCTCCATTTGATCTTTGTAGCACGTTCTCTTCACTCTTTAGTACTATGACAACTTATTTTCTTCTTTTTCAGTGCTGAAAATCCTGACCATGTCCAAACACAGGAAGAGCCTCACTGGACTCCATTTCTCAACCCGATGTGCTTTCTTTACATTTTAAACAATTCCTATATTTTAGCATAATGAAGTAGGAGTAAAAACCTCACTCACAATTTCCTGTCTTTAACTGGCATTTACCCAAGAGACATTTTGGTCTTTGACTTATAAGGATACTCAGTTTCTAGGATTAGACCTGCCAGTAATCATCTCAGACATTAAAAAAATCATGTAAGCAGCTATTTCAGTTTTCTTATCGGTCAAAAAGGGCGAGTAGTATCTTCCTTCCCTTTTTCATAGGGTTATTGTGAATCAAGTATGATAATAGATTCGAAAATGCCTTGAAAAGTTAGTAATAACAAGAGTGACCATGAAGGCAACAGCTGCCATTATTCCATGTGTGATGGACCAGGCCCTGTACTGTAGGCTTTCTGTCTTTCCTGATGTTTGCAGTGTTTTGAGGATAGGTAAAACTATCTCCATTTAAAAATGAGGACACTGGGGCTGGCCCCGTGGCCCAGTGGTTAAGTTCGCGTGCTCTGCTGCAGGCGGCCCAGTGTTTCGTTGGTTCGAATCCTGGGCGCGGACATGGCACTGCTCATCTAAACCACGCTGAGGCAGCATCCCACATGCCACAACTAGAGGGACCCACAACGAAGAATACACAACTATGTACTCGGGGGCTTTGGGGAGAAAAAGGAAAAAATAAAATCTTAAGAAAAATGAGGACACTGTTATAAGAAAGATAAGTATAAGGTATTTGAAGATTTCAAAGGGAAGGAATAGGTGCTTCTGGCTGGGATTCAGGAACACTTCCTGGATGAGGTGATATTTTGGCTGAGTCTTACAGCATTTGTGGAAAATGTTGGCCCAGTGGCACAGAAATGGCCGTTTATGTTCCATGCATCTAACTGCAAAAAAATCTTCATTTGTAAAAACTGGTGTCTCTTGTGCTCTGATTGAAAGCTTGCCTCAAATACGTAATTTATCTCAGGTTACCCCATGCTTTTTTCTCCCTCAGACAAAGGGGAAATTGCATTGCCTTATTTTCTTCGGGGAAGTCAGGCCACTGGTTTCTCCCTAAGGCTGTTGTCGGAGGATGTTCTGCAGGAGAGACTTAGAGTGCTTCAAGGAGCACACTGTGCTGTTCCCAGCCCTGTAGTGCTGTCAGGATGGCGCCACTTGTCATTCCTTCCCAAACATATTTAGTCACTAAGCATACTACAGTGTTGCAGGGCTATGGTGATAGTATCATAAAGTATGTTTATTCTACTAGTTATCTGGTGCTGTAGATCTTGAGCAGAATTCACAGTTATGGGAATATTGTCAGGATTTATCATTAAAATCTTCAAAGAAACTGTAGTCAGTTGTAGTGTGATTCATCTTAGATATGTAGGTTTTTCTGCTATAATACTATTTATGTGTTTCTGCAATATCTTGCTTTTTATAAAATCCATCAGTGTCTATGAGGACTGTAGGGTTGAGACAGACCGCTGAAAATCTATATCACTTTTTAATCAGAGCTGCACAAGACCTGAAGAGAGAACTTGTGCTGCTTGGGCAGGCAGCTGAGCATGGCTGGAGGCTGCCACAGCAATTATTGTAAGCACACAGAACCAAGAGTGTGTGCTCAGCTGGCCCACTTGAAGTCAAGTAGGATAGCAGGTACTAGAGAGCACAGGTGACCCTGGAACTCTGGACAGCAGCTCTGTCAGTGGTTGACAAGGGAGATGGCTGTGCAGTATTGGGGATGACCCTGAGTACAGGTACAAGTTTTAAAACTTCTTAAAATATATCTAAAAATGTTCCTGTGGTTAGTGCAGCCTCTATACGCAGGGCTTTTCCCTTTGCTGCTGAAGACCCTAATTTTCCACCCACTGCTCTGGCTGCCTTCCCAGGAAAAACAATGTGTGCACCAAGTGATCTTCACATTATCCTAACTTTCTTTCCTGTTCATCAATTGAGGATGAGCTCCTTTTTATTAAAGAAATACCTGTTGTACAGAGCAGACTCAAGGATCACTTCCTAGTCAGTGTGTTTCTTTAATACTCGTTTTTGCTCCCCAACTTCCCTTGTCCACAGTGACTAGTACCAGCTTAACATTGTGCTTGCTCATATCCTTCTCCCATTCCGTTTCCTTCTTTACCTTAAATAGTAGCAAGATAGATACATACCTTAGGAAATAGTAGTTAAGATAGTGCTCTAGGGAGGTGTTGTGGCCTTGCTTAATATGTGAGAATGCTTTTGGCCCTTAGAGAAAGGAAGATGTGGAAAATTTAGAGTCAAGTGGAAAATGACTGAAGAAAAAGTGAAAGGGAGAAAAAAATGGAAATGAAATTAAACTATATAACTAAAAACTTGGCACTATTTAAATTTAAATTTTTATTATTCACTATTAACCAGTTGGCTAAAGTGATAAGCTCATATTAGTGTATATTATTAGCAGGGCATAATGCTAGACACTTAGCTTGTGTTATCTCGTTTAGTTCATTTATTTTAATTAAAAAACAGAGTAATAGAAAAATGTAAGTGTACTCCCCACCTAGGATTAATAACGCATTTTAATCTTTTTGTCTTTTTAAATTCACATATTTTTATAACAGAAACAATATGGCAGATAAGTTTGAAATCCCTTGGGTTTCCTTTCTGAGTCGCACTCCTCTTTCTCTCTCTTTAGATACAGCAGTTATCATGAGTTTTCTATGAATCTTGCTCGTCCATATTTATATGCTTGTATTACATATGTATCCATAACAATATTTTATTGGTTTTTGTGTTAAAAAAATAACATTATGGGTGTTATGCTGTACATATCTTATTTATCCTCTCGTTTTTAAGGTCTCTCCATGCTAAGAGATATAGATCTGGTTCCCTCACGTTAACTTCTGTATAGTATTCTGTTGTATGAATACACCACCATTTACCCATCCTCCTATTGATTTATACTGGGTCCAGTTTGCTGTTCTTACAACAGTATCAAGATGTGCATTCTTGTTTAGGTCTCCTGGTGCATGTGACAGAGTTTCAGGGTATATAGTTAGGATTTCCTGGTTATAGGCTATGCACATGGTCAACTTCATTTGTCTCATTTGATTCTTAAAAATGTTAATTGAGGCAGGGGCATGATCCCCATTTTACACATGAGAAAACTGTGGTGTTGAAATGCTATGTAACATGGCTAATTTAATTCAAGCCAGTACTTCAATCTAGATTGAATTTCACCCATTTAAATCCATTCCATATAAATCCTCAACTTTTAACCTTTGTGATTGTTAGAACAATTGCAGCCAGGCGGTTGTATGGCATCATTCCAAAGTAAAGAATCAAAGCAGGTAATGAGGTGGAGGGGGCATATAAGAAAGATCAACAGATGGACATACACCCTTTGTTGTAGTTATCAAAAGGGTTCAAATTTTCCAGTAAAACATGCTCTATAAAATGATGGGTCTGTGTTTTCCTTATGAGCCAGACTGTTTCTTTATGATAGAGGACTATTTTTTATGTTACTTGATATATATATTTTAAATGCAACGTACATGCTATTTTGATTTTAAAACGATGTTATAGTGAGCATGTGAGAGTCTGTACTTACTTTGCAAATCATACAGACCATTTTCTCCAGGTTAAGAAAGCTATCTGAATGTGATTCTTTTTTTCATGACACTTTATTCACCCTTGGACCATATCCTTTAGACTTTATTTGTGCTTTTGTTCTTTTCTTCACCTTCTAGGTAGAAAATCTGATATATTAATTGTGAAAATTCTAGAGCTACATGAGGAATGCTCCATCCAAATTGCCATATGTGAGCAGTTAGTGGAGCTGCAGGCTGACAGCCCTTCTCAAGGTGAGGCCCCTGGGACTAGCCTGAAGGTTCTCTTCACCAAGGAGACTGCACACTACCTCAGGGGACATCCCCAAGACATCGTCCATATCTACCCTCCCTGGTGAGTGCAGAGAATTGATTCCAGCAGTCACCAACTGTGAGTTTGTCTCTAAAGACATTTTTATCAAGAACATTTTTGTCACTTTATTATAGAGAAATGCCAGGGGAAGAAAGCCAGGATTTGACATAGATTTTATGTAACAGAATCACTGGACTGTCTCTGATGGCTTGTTTGTTCTTCTGGCAGCAAATTTTTAATAATTCGGGAAGAGGTTTGAGGGAGAAACAACCATATCAAGATTCCTGCCTAAGTGGTGTGTTGTTATAAAATCTGACTATTTTTGTTTTTATCTTTCTTAAAAATATAATTTTAGTAAAAGGTATTATGTAACAATGGGATAATACACATTAATATTTCTTTGGTAATCGCTTTGGGGGAGTAAAAAGCATGAATTAAGACATAATAGGTTTTGATCTTCAGGAGTATAAATGGTCATTAATGGATCAGAAATTAAGGATATCATGTTTGCTTTCTTTTGAAGAGGATATTAATGTTTACCACAAAAAGAAGAAAATCTTATTTCTTTTGAGGGAAAGTTTGAGCAGCCTTGTTTTAAGAGCGAACTATTAATTTTATTGGCAACTTTGAAAAATTTCATTTATCTGTTAAATTCTTAGATTTGAAGTTGACTTACAGATCTTTAAGTTAGTTTCCTCCCAGAGGAAAGATCTTTTCATTGTATCCATAGCGAGCGATCATCAGTCTCTATTTAAATTCTTCACTAACAGGCTGAGGATATCAGAGGGTAGCTTGCATTATTTTATTTTATGTTTTAATACATTTTTTATTGAACAGTTTAACATCCATACAGGCTCACACACAGATTGTAAGTATACATTTCAATGAATAATCACAAAGTGAGTGCGTAATTTCTGTCCAGTCCGAGAAATAGAATGCAGTCCGTACCTGACTGCCCCATCCCCCTCCCATTTCCTCCCTATCCCTCCTGCCCCAAGTGACCATCATCCTGACTTCTGATGCAGTGGACTCCTTCAAATGTTTGAGAACTTTGTGTAAATAAAATCATACAGCAGTCATACAATATGCATTCTCTTTTGCCTGACCACTTTCACTTAATATTATGCTTGTGAAATTCATAATTTTGTTGCATTTAGCAGTTTGTTCATTTTCATAGCTATATAGTATTCCATTGTATTAATTTATGCAATTAATTCATCTGTTCTTCTGTTGGCAGATAGTTGGGTGTCTTCAGTTTGAGGATATTATGGATAATGCTGTAATAAGCAACTGTCATTCTGTGTAGCTTACTCAGGAACATAGTGCCCTTAATTCTCTTCTCTCCAAAATTTTCCGTTATCCTACAATCATGCCATTGTCTTTGACTATGTTAAAATTTTTTTTTTTTTTGCTTGAGGAAGATGGTCCCTGAGCTAACATCTGTGCCAGTCTTCCTCTATTTTGTATGTGGGATGCCGCCACAGCATGGCTTGATAAACAGTGAGTGGGTCTGCACCTGGGATCCGAACCCATAAACTCTGGGCCGCGGAAGCAGAGTGCGCAAACTTAACTGCTATGCCACTGGGCTGACCCCTCAAAAAAATTTTTTTTAATTCACCTTGACCATCCATCCTCTTCCTCTTGGTTCATTCTTCTCCTTTCCTTTATAACAAAATGCCTCAAGGAGTTGCTGAAGCACTGTGTCCAGATTGTTCCCTCCATCCCTTCCTGAGCCCATTTAATTCTGGCTTTTCACCCAGCACTCTCCCGATGTTGCGCTCCGCGGTGTCAGCAGTGATCTCCCTGTGGCTCCTCCAGTGATCACTTGTGTGAGAGTCGTGTTTCTCTGTGCAGTGTTCACTCCTGGTTTGTTTCATTGTCACCCTTGCACTCCTCTTCATACCTTTTCCTGGCTTCTCAGTACTGAAGTGCTGCCAGATTCAGTCCTAGACCTCTTCCTTCTCTGTCCACCTCACCCCCTTGGTGATTTCGTCTCGTCTTGTAGCTTTAAATACCAGCTACATGCTGACAACTCTGCAAACTGTATCTGCAGCCCATGTCTCTGCCCCGTCACCAGAGCTACATGCCTTCCTGCCTCCCCCACAGCTCCACCTTGGTGCTGACGGCATGGCAGAATCGGCTTCTAACCTTCCCTCCTCCCCATCTCAGGAAATGGAAACAATCTTCTTACAGTTCCTCCGGATATCCTCAACTCCTCTTTTTCTCACGATCTCCCTTCTACCCATGGGAACCTCCTGGCAGCTCTCCCTGTGAATCCACACAGAGTCCAGCATTTCTTGCCACTTCCAGTATCATAATCCTTTCTGGGTAATCATTGTCTTTCTTCTGGATTATTGCAGTACTCTCTTAAATCATCTCCTTGATTTTTCCCTTGCCCTCCTCTGTCTTTCCTCAAGATGACTAGAGGAGCAAAGCTATGAATATACAAGTGATCATACTGCTTTTTGGCTCCACACTCCCCAGTCGCTGCTCACCTCATGCAGAGTTAAAGCCCCTTCTGAGCTCTGGGACCTCATTTGCTACCCCTCTCACCTTCCCCAGTTCCATTTTGGCCACCTTGGACTCCATCCTGATTCTCAAATTCCACACCACTCTCACCTTGTTCTTGCTGCACCTGTGCTGGGAGGCTCAGTCCTACTCCCTTCCTGTGTCCTCATAATTTACTATTTTCTTGTCTCCTCTAAGCATTTGCTCACGTTACCTTCTAAAGAGACCTTATCAGGGTCCCATATCTAAAACTGGAAACTACACCCCACATTTTCTAAAGTAACTTTTGAAATGTTAGTGGGCTCTGGATCCGTAGCTCTTGACCTGTATCTTATCTTTCAGTAAGCAGGTCAAGTTTAACTCTTAGAATCACTGTGTCGGTCCCTATAGCATCATAGTTTCTCTAGATCTTTATACCTTTACTATGGGTTTTTTTTCCCTCTCATTTCATTTTTAGTAGGTATTTAATACATATGATACGGATATCAAAGGATATACAGCGAGCAGTGAGTCTTCTTCCCATACTTATTCACTGAGCTACTCAGTTCCCATCCCCTGAAATAGCCACTGATACCAGTTTCTTGCACACCTTCCAGAGGTGGTGTGTGTGTGTGTGTAATCCACACACAAATATATATACCCATATATAAACTCACGTACTTACATGTATATATTTCCCACCTTTATTTAGTTATTTTACAAAAATGGCATCAAATGATACTCTTTTGTACCATGCTTTTCTATTTTAAAAATATATCTTGGAGATCATTCAGTAGCAGTATATTAGTATATAAATAAATGGTTGCTACATTCTTTTCACTGACTTCTAATTTGGAGATACCATTATTATTCAGTCGGGCCCTTTGGATGGACACATAGATTGCTCCTCCTCTTTGATTACTTAAACAAGTACTGCCATGGGTACGTCAATTTCTACATGGGTGAGGAAGAGCTATAAGATAGATTTCTGTAAATGTTATTGCCGGATCGAAGGACATGTGCTTCTAATTTTAGCAGACATTGTCAAATGGCACTGCTTTACATTCTCACTAACAGTGCATAAAGTGCCTCTTTCCCTCTCCTTACCAGCCTACTGTATTGGTCTTGATGAAATTAAAATCTGGAAAATGGTATTTATCATTTTAATTTGTATTTATTTTACTGTAATATGGGTTTAAGAATCTTTCCCTGTGTTTAAGAACCATTTGTATTTTATTTTCTGTGAAATACCTATTGATGACATTGGACCATTCTTTGCTTGGATTGTTGGTCTTTATCTTAGTGATTTGTGTCAACTCTTTAGAAATGATAAAAATAGCTCCTTGTCAATCATATACATTACAATTAGTTTTCTCCCAGCTTTTCATTAGTCTTTCGACTTTTTTAGGGGGGAAGGGTTTTGTTTCATTTATTTCTTTTTGATAAGCAGAGATATTCTGTTTTTCCATGGTTGAATTTATCCATCTTTTATAGCTTCTGGGTTTTATATCATAGATAGTAAAGAAATCAAATCTTCCTCACTGTGAGATTAAAAACTTATTCTGTGCTTTATTCTAATACTTTATGGATTATTACTTTTTAAAATTTTGCATTTAAATCTTTAGCCCCCTTGGAATTTACATTTATATAATATGTAAAGTAGGAAATGCAATTTTAATTTTTTCCAAATGGCCACTCAGGTGTCCCAACACCATTTACTGGACATTTCATCTTTTCTCTACAGAATTGCATTACCATGTTTATGGTGTACTAAATTCCCACGTGTATTTTGTGCTATTGTTACCAAACCAAAATGAGTTTGCTTCCTGGTGAGACTTTCCACCAGACGTAGTTGTTACACAAAGTAAAGTGTGTTTGCAGCAAATGGGAGACTACATGTAATCGTTTCCAAAGTCTTGACTCTCCGTGAACAAAGGGAGGCAGGTTCCTTTTATTTCCTGTGGGGAATGAATATTTAAAAGGGAAGTTTTGTCATCATATATAGAAGTGGGTTTTAGCTAGCACAGGCACAGTCTGAAAACATGCTTTCACATGCATTGCATGTTCTGCTAATAAGGTCTAGGCTCCTCCTAGGACAGAGATTATAGTATTGAGATGAGAAATAGGGCATTTTCTGGCATCCTTGGGTCATTTGAGCAGGTTCTGCCCTTGCACTGGGTCTTGCTCTGGTTCAGGCCTGGTTGATGCTGGTATCTCTTCCTGACATGGCTCTGAAAAACAACCTTGAGGGAGTATTAAGCACCTTTGAACTTCCTTCAAGCTGCCTAGGGAATGCACCAGTGACAATATTTCTTGTTCTTATAATATAGCTACATATACATATGTTGGTATTACACTATTTCAATTATTATAGCTTTGTATGGTATTTTAATATCTGCTAGGGCTACTCATCTTTCATTAAGCTTATTTTTTAGAATTTTTCTACTTATAATTACATCTTTTTCTTTTTTGCTTTAAAAATGTTTCTTGTTTTAATTCAAATGAAAACGATTACATATGTATTAGAAAAAATTAAAAACAATTCACAAGTACATAATATAGAAAGTGAATCTTCTCATCTCCACCTCTTGAAATAATCATACCTCCCCTAGATAACCACTGTTAACCATTTAGAGTCTAATCTTCCAGCATCTTATTTTTTTAAATAAATTCTTAAAAATTTGATTATGATGTATTTAACACATCCTAAGTAATATATGTGTTCTATATCTAAGATACATATCCTGCTTATTTTTCTATAAAAACTTTAGGTTTAACTTATCTAATTAAAGACTTTTTGTTATGTTTATTGATATAATGTTAAATTTATGAATTCATGGAATAGGACTTAAAAGCAGTCTCCAAGTAAGTTTCTGCTAGAATGCTCCACCCTTCCTCATGGTGATGGAGTTAATGGCAGCATATATCAGGACACCAGGGTTCTGATCTGTTACCTTGAATCTGTCTTCCTTCAGAAATCTGTCCTGTTCAACATATTCTTTCCTATAGTAGTTTTGCTCCTTTCTATAATGTAGGTCTTTCTTTCAGTGAAGTCTAAGTTCATTTGTGATGGCAAGAGCCACTTCTTCTTTTTTAATCTCTTCCCTCCTCAGCTTCTAATTGTTTTTGCAAACCTCTATATATTTTTTAAAATATTTATTAAATGACATAGTTTTTTAAATACAAAATTTTAGTATCTAAGTGTGATTGTTCTTCCTTAGGGAAGATGTTTTAGAAGCATTAAATGTGAGTCACTTTCTTGGGCTCATGAGAAGTTAAATTAGATCAAGATTATCTACAAAGACTTATATTTACAAAAAATTTTTCAAATCCCACTGGCTCCTTAGACCTTAAAAGTGAATGAATTATTATCATTTGACTTTGAAATGGTTTTAGGTGGGGATCTTACCAAGGCAACTCCCTTGGTGGTTGCTTCTTTCATTCTTCTAGAGAAATAGATGGAATTCCCTGTGTGGTGCTATATGCAGAGATTGTTATTTCTAAACTCTTCGAATCTTTCCATTTTCTCCCTAAGTTTTTGGTTTTCATTCTTCGAGGATTTTTGCTCTATAAATGGAGTATAGCTTATAAAGTAAGAATGAAAGGTAATTCTATATTTACCCATTTTAATATGTGAGGTCTTACTGTTTTTATCTACCTTGCCATCCAATGGAAAATGAAGTTTGCTCTCTAGGAAGACAACTTGGAATGCTTGTGTTAACCAAGCCAAATGGTACTGGATATTAATGCTATCGTTTAAGGACTTTGGCAAATTTATGAAGTAAAAATATCTGAAATAGATATAATTTGGTAAACTTCTTTGGAGTCATTGGGACCTTTCTCAAAATGACCATCTCCAAAGAAAGAAACAAATATATGAATACATTTAATAAATACAGACACATGAAAGTTCATTCTTACAAGTATCAAAGATATAAAGCAAGATAATTTGCAAAAATTTAAAAATATTCATCATTCCCAAATGTTGGTAAGGAATGTAAGTGGGTACCTTCTTTGACAATATATCACAAACATTAATGTGAATACATTTTGATATAGAACTTTTGCTTCTTGGACTTGATCCAATAAAAGTACTCAAATGTGTACAAAAGATATTGTCATAAATGTTTTGCTTAAAACCTTAAAATCTAAAACCAGCCTAAATAGCCATTAACATGGGATAGATTAAATAAGTTACTGTACGTATCTACAGTGTGTGATAATTTAGCACAGCAATGGAGATTTGTATTTGCACTTATAGAAAGATGTCTCTATCGCAGTGTTATTTCACAGAGAGCGGGTCACAGTCAGCACCCAGGGTCACTGGGCTGGGAGGAGCAGTACACTTCTCCTCTCCTTCATTATCCAGCAGAGAGACTTGAGACACTATCTGTATTAGTGTCCCAGGCTCCGATATCAAAATACTAGATTGGGGAGCTTAAGCAACAGACATTTATTTTCCCACAGTTTCGGAGGCTGGAAATCCAACTTCAAGGCACTAGCGGAGTTGATTTCCACTGAGGCCTCTCTCCATGGCTTGCAGATGGACACACTCTTGCTGTGTCCTCACGTTTTTTTCTCTGTATGTGCTCCTATCTCTAGTGTCTCTTTATGTGTCCAAATTTCCTCTCCTTATAAGGATACTACTTAGATTAGATTAGAGCCCTCTCCTGATGGTCTCATTTTAACTTAATCACCTCTCTAAAGGCCCTCTCTCCAAATGCAGTAAGATTCTGAGGTACTGGAAGTTAGGGCTTCAACAGATGAACTTGGGAGGGACACAGTCCGGTCCATTACACTATCATAAAATTTAACACTTCCTGCTGAATATTTCAATTTTGTGAGTCAGTCAATCAGCTGATTTCTCTGTTCCCATGTCTCCCAGAGATGCTTACTTGCCAACCATCTAAATAGCTTCATGAATTGTATTATGTCTTATCATATATAGATTTAGATTTCTGTTAAAAAGATACATCTTTTTTTTTTTTTTGTAGTGAGGAATATTGGCCCTGAGCTGAAATCTGTTGCCAATCCTCCCCTTTTTCCTTGGGGAAGATTGTCACTAAGCTAATATCTGTGCCAGTCTTTCTCTGTTTTGTACATGGGACGGCTCCACAGCCTGGCTTGATGAGCCATGTATGTGGTCCATGCCTGGGATCCAAACCTGCAAATCCCAGGCCGCTGAAGTGGAGCTTGCAAACTTAACCACTATGCCACTGGGCTTGCCCCCAAAAAGATGCTTCTTTAATTAAAAGAAACAGTAATAATATTTTTGGTACTTTAGGAGGAGAGTTGGATGGGAAGTAATTTTGAAAGATGAGTGTGTCAATATGGTACAGGTGATCTAGGCCATCTGTCTTAATAATTTGGAGGTTTCTGCTTTTTAATTAAGAACTCTTTTTCTTTATCCAAGTGTTAACTGAAGTCAGTCTAGATGCCACTTAAAAATAGCTCATAGTTAAAGAAACAAAAAGCCAAAATAATAAAAATGACTAGTCTTTTTTTTAACCTTGGCAAGTCATAATGAATATTTTTTTCCTCTAGCCTGTCTACTCTTTTCCCACTAAAAGCCTTTTACGTTCATTTAAACTGTTTTTCAAAATGGAAACAGTTTTGAAAAGAATCAACAGACTTCAGACACTGATATATGTCATTTAGTAATAAATGTGGGTTTACGTACAAGTGACTACTTACCCAAAGGAATTTAGAGCCCTCTCTATATACTGTCTAATAAAGTCGCATTGAATTCCTATAAGATGTAATGTTATCTTGGCTCAGCCAATCTGGGAATGAATGTAGAAGTAAAATGGCTTGCCTAGAATTAATTGTATTATGAAATAGTCATAGAATTATAGAACAGTAAGCAACTTATTAAAAAGTCATGAATCTGTAAAATTCCAAACATATAAAAATATAATAGTGAATCCCCATGACCCCATCACATATTTTCAACATTTGTCAACTACTGATTAGACAGCTTTTACTACTGAAGGAACGTGAAAGCTTTAAGTATAATATGATTCCAAAGAAACATTTTAGTACGTTGAACACAGATATTTTATTTTAAGGTGAAGGAGGAAGTTTTCTGTGATGGTAGTTGAAGGGAGAGGGAGGTAGAACTCATCTGGTTGATGAAATATGACCCACCACCAAATCTAAAGCCAGGATGAGCACCAGAGAAACATAAGTATGTGATAGTGCATCAAGGGACAACCAGGACACCTCTTACCTTGCTCACTTATTCACTCATTTATTCGTTCATTCAAAAATATTTATTAATACCCCTTGTGGGCAGATATTTTGTTTCCCCTCAGAATATGCATCCTTATATGAGGGAGGAGTAAAATCTTGACTTTCCCCATTATCTTGAATCTCTCTATCAGTAAATTCACATCATCATCTTTTTAATGACTACTTAGTATTCCACTATGTGGATATATTGTAATTTAAACAGTCTCTTATATTGAGTTTTTAATGTTGCTTCCCATTTTGGAGTGTTTTAACCAGTACTTGAATGAAAGTGCTTATACTCCCTTCTAGTTATATTCTTAAGATATTTGTAGAAGTAGAAATTGTTGGTCAGAGACTATAGGTGGGTTTGGGCTTTTCAACATATTATTACTATGGTAACCTGTAAAGGTTATAGCTGTTTCTACTGCTGCCCATTTTTCAGCAGTCATGTCAGTACCACGTGCAGCCTTTTTTGTGAGTGCACATTATGATATAATTTCCTTGCTCTTTTCCATATTCTCAGCAGGTAGTATATATCCATTTTTTTTGCTATCATAAACAACTCTATAATAGTCATTTGTATACACACATATCTATATAGTTTTGTACATATTTCAGATTATTGTTCAGAGTAGATTTTAGGAGCTGTTTTAGTTGGTTAAAGAGTACAGGTTTTGTTGTTAATGTCGCTGCTGTGATTTCCTGATATAATTAAATAATCTGTAAGCCTCACAGTAGTGTGCCTGCTACTGATCAAATTGAACACTTTCCTTGTTTTTACTGATGACAGCTGCTCTTGCAAATTGTTTTTCTTAACTTTTACTCATTTTATTTGTTGGGGGTCCTAGGGTCTGTCTTATCAATTTGCCCATTTTGTGTAGTAAAATGTTTCTATTTATACACTTAGATCACTTATGATGATAATTTTGTTGTTTCCTTCCTAATATTTATGCTTTTTTACCTGTTTCATGTCTTAAATTGCATTGGCTAAAACTTGCAAATCAAAACTTTTCACTCCTTTATTCCCAGTAACTTGAATAATGCTTGGCACATATTAGGCACTCAGTAACTGTGTGATTAATGTTAAGTGTTAAATAATCATCAAGATGTTGTCAGCCTTGTTATACTCTCTGTTTGAATAAGAGGATATATTCCTCTATTTCATTGATTTGTGCATTCACTAAGAATGTACAAATTTATTTATTGAATGTTTACTTACTATATAATAGGCCTTGTGCCTAATAATGGGAATACAGTATTCAAAATTAATGATAAATCGTCTCTGCCTTTAAGGAGCTCACAGTGTGGTAGAATAGAAAGGTAATATAAACATGTTATAAAAGACTCTAGAAAGTATAATAATAGACCTATATACCCGGGATATGAGAACAGTGAAGAGGTAAGCATGGCTGATAGGTAGGTCAGTAGGGGAATGTGTGTGTGTGTATGCACGCACGTCCACGCGTGTATGTGTGCATGCTAGGGAGAGAACAGACTGACAGTGTCAGGAGTGGCTTCCTGGAGTTGCTGATTCTCTATCCGAACTATGAAGGCTGAGTTGGAAAGAACTAGGGAAGATACTGTGAGGGCATTTGAAGTAGAGGATACTGAATGAGCAAAGACCAATAAACCAAAATGGCAGGGTGTAAGGTGTATGCAGGGATATATGTAGCGCTATATGGATGAAGTGGAAAGTCTGAGGTAGGAGTGGCAGCAAGCGAGGATGGAGAACCTGTGTACAATGTTAAAGAGCTGGTATTAAATCCTCCTTGCTGTCCAGGAAAGGAGAGAGGTAATCTGATTCACACTTTAAAGTTTGTGGAGGATGACTAAGTGTAGAAGGCCAGAGAAAAGGCCTCTAGGAAGATTTTGGAGTAGCTCAAGTGTAAGGGAAGATGATGACTTGGACTAGGATGGTAAACAGTGGACTCAAAATATATTTTTGAGTTACAGGCAACAGGATTTGCTGATGGGTTTGTTGTAATATGTGAAAGAAAGACAGGAAACAAGGAAGACTCCTCTAAGTTTATGGATTGAAGTATGGTGCCATATAGTAAAATGCCTTGTAGTGAAACTTGGGCAGATTTTGAGGGCACAGTCAACAGTACTTTGACACCAGCAATAGCTGGAGCTCTGAGTAAATAGGAGAGAGATTGTGATGCCAAAAGAGAAAGTCTGTCAACTGTTCTGGATTTTCACTGTAACCCATGTGTGGTAAGTGCCAGAGGAGTGAGGTAGAGCCCCCAGGATTGTTCATAGCTGTTTTTGTTTGTGCTTTATATTTACCACCTCAGATTCTTTGAAATGAAGAAAATGCTGCTCTTATTGCTAGGAGTAAAGCAATACTAAAGATGTAAGGTTTGTTTACTGGGTGGGATTATCTTCCTGTTGCAACAGCCAGAAAGCCAGTCTTTTCCCACCACAATTACAGGATGTCTTGAGAGGAAATAAATAGAAAAGGAAACAAATGCAGTGTGAAAAGGAAAAATTGAACACCATGATAATCTGGATAATCTAAAAACTGGAAGGAGGGCGAGAAGAAAATCAATCCTTTATGCTTATGTGAGAAAGGAAGAAAAGTAGATTGGTTGGTGCTCCACAGAACACTTTTTCTGGAGTCTTCATAGGAATATGACCAAAGGGTTCTTGTGCTCAAGTAATTTTGAGAAAGGCTGGTTAAATGTGGGCCAGTTACTGTACTCTAGGAGTGCTCAGTCTCTAATATGAAAATGTGTATTATGATTCATAATAGAAAGAAGCAGAAACAGGGGTACATACAAGCAAATATTAGTACACAAATGACCACATTCTTCCTAATCTAAGAAAGTGGATCAAGGGCAACTAAGGGGAGTGATGTCGCAAAAGATGGGAGATTAGGAAGCTCCAGGAATCCATACCTCTACCTAAACAACTATTGCAGTGACAGGAACTGTCTGAAGTAACTGTTTTAGAACTCTAGGGTCTAGTTGAACACTTGAAGTCCAAGGAAGACTTTGATAAAGAGTAAATTTTGAGTAATTTTAGCCTTTCAAGTGGTAGCATCTACCAGTCCACACCCCCCAGCCCCACAATCTTTGTGCAAAATGCTGGAGCCAGGGTGGGCATTATATCAGGGTTGTGTATTGATTGTCGAGTGCTGCTTTTGATTACTGAGGGCCTGGCACAGAGACTAGTGAACATTTTTTTAACCCCCATAGGCTGAACAGAAATATCACTCACCACCTATAACAAGGAATACATATCTTGAAAAAATAGTATGGAAAAGTCTTAAATGGATGAATCCAACCCTGAACAAGTAAGATTCAGCAATCCCTGAAGAGTGGGAGAATTACATTTCTAGAGTTACCACAAAAGTATACTCAAATACTCAATTCTCAGCAAAAATTAGAAAATATACAAAGAAACAGGAAAGAATAGCCCATCCACAGGAAAAAAAAAAAATAATTTGACAGAAGCTATCACTGAGGAAGCCCAGGCATTTGAATTATTAGTCAAAGATGGAAATCAGCAATCTTAAATATGGACAGTGAGTTAAAGGAAACCATACATAAGAAACTAAAGGAAATCAGAAAAATAATATATGAGCAAAATGAAAACATCAATAAAGATATAGAAATCATAAAAGAAAAACAGAGAAATTCTGCAGCTGAAAAGTACAATAACTTAAATTTAAAAACTCACTAGAGAGATTCTACAGCAAGATCAGTGAACTTAAAGATAAGACATTTGAACTTATGTAATTTGAGAGAGGAACAGAAAGAAAAAAAAAACAATGAAGAAAAATGAACAGCCTCAGGGATGTGTAGGACACCATAAATGTAGAAATATATACATTATAGGAGTACCAGAAGGAGAAATTTGAAGAAATAATCACTGACAACCTCCCACATCTGAGGAAAGAGATAAATATACATATCCAAGAAGCTAAATGATCTCCAAACACAATTAACTCAAAGAGATCCACATGAAGACATATTATAGTGAAACTGTCAAAATCCAAAGACAAACTTTTGAAAGTAGAAAGAGAAAAGGAATTTGTCTTGTACAAGGGGTCCTCAATAATATTAAGAGCTGATTTCTCATCAAAAACTATGGGGTCAGAAAATAGTCAGATGACATATTTTAAGTCCTGAAAGGAAAAAGAAAATACTGTCAACCAAGAATTATATGTCTGGCAAAACTGTCTTTCCAGAATGAAAGAGAAAGTAAGACATTTCCAGATAAACAAAAGCTGAGGGCATTCGTTACCAGTAGACCTACCCTACAAGAAATACTAAAGGGAGCCCCTCAGGTTGAAATGTCAGGATACTAAACAGAAACTTGAACGTAAGAAAAAATAAAGAACAGTGGAGAAGGTAACTATATAGGTAAGTATAAAAGTACAATGTTATTGTATTTTTGGTATTTTTTGTAATGTTCTCTTTCTCCTGGAAGATTTAATAGGAAAATTTATACATGAATAACTACAAATCTGTGTTAATGGGAAACCAGTGTATAAAGATGTAGTCTATGACTGTAACAATATAAAGGGGGAGGGAAGGAGACGTACTACAGTAACAAAGAGTTTGTGTATGCTTGAAACATAGTTGGTATTATCCAAAGTAGATTGTTGTAAGTTTAAGATGTTAATTGTAATTTCTAGGATAAATGTTAACTAATCAAAAAATAGAGACAAAGGGAAAGAAGAAGGGAGTTAAAATGGTATACTACAAAAAATCATATAAATACAAAAAAAGTGATACTGTAGGAACTGAAGTAAAAATGAAAAACATGTAAGGCCTACAGAAAGCAATAGATAAATGGGAGAAATAAAACTTTTTATCAGTAATCACAACAAACGTAAATGGATAAAATTGAACTATTAGAAGATGGAGATTGGCACATTGGATTTAAAAGAAAACCAGGGTATATGCTGTCTACAAGAGACTCAATTTTATATATAAGGTCTCAAAAGTCGTTGAAAGTAAAAGGATAAAAAAAAAAATAGATTCCTTACAAACTAGTAACTAAAAGAGAACCAGGGTAAATATATTATTGTAAGAAGAAATAGAGTTTAAATTGAAAAAGGTTATAAGAGACAAAGAAGGATATTATATATTGATAAAAGATTCAGTACACAAAGAGGTAACAATTCTAAACATATACATACCTAGCAAAGGAACTCCAAAAATATATGAAGCAAAGAATTGAAAGAACTAAAGGGAGAAATAGATAGATCTACAATAAATAATTAGAAATTTCAGTATCCCACTTTCAGTAATGGACAGAACAAACAGACAGAAGATCAATACAGAAATAGAGGACTTGAACAACACAATAAACCAGTTAGACCTAGCAAACATATATAGAACACTCCATCCCTAAACAGCAGAATATACATTCTTCTTAAGTGCACATACAACATTGTCCAAGTTAGACTATACATTAGGCCACAAAACAAGTTGTTATGAACTGAATTGTCTGCCCTCAAAATTTATATGTTGAAGTTCTAACCCCTAGTACCCCTCACAATGTGACTATGTTTAGAAATAGGGCATTTAAAAGGTAATTAATAAGGTTGAATGAAGTCATATGATGGGGCCCTAATCCACTATAACTGATGCATCCTTATAAGAAGAAGGACAGATGCCAGGAATGCATATGCTCAGACAAAGTGCCATGTGAGGATGCAGTGAAAGGTGGCTATCTGCAAGCTAAGGAGAGAGAACTTAAGAGAAACCAAACCTGCTGACACTTTGATCTTGGACTTCCAGCCTCCAGAACTGTGAAAAAATAAATTTCTGTTATTTAAGCCACCAAGACTGTGATATTTTGTTATGGAAGTCATAGGAAACTAATGTACAAATCTTTAATTTAAAGTGATTAAAATTACAAAGTATCTTTTATATTCACAGTGGAACAAAACTAGAAATTACAAACAGAAGGAAAACTGGAAAACTCTTGGATATATTGAAATTAACAATACAGTCTTAAACAGTCATTGGATTGAAGAAATCACAAGAGAAATTAGAAAATACCTGAGACAAGTGAAAATGAAAACAAAGCACACCTAAACTTATTATGTAAAAGCAGTGCAATGTTGGAGATTTATAGTTGTAAACATATACATTAAAAAAGAAAAACCTCAAATCAACAATGTATCCCTACCCCTTAAGGTACTAGGAAAAAAAAAAGAGCAAACTAAATCCAATGCAAGCAGAAGGATGGAAATAATATATATTGGAGTGGAGATAAATAAAATAGAGGGTAGAAAAATACTAGAGAAAATGAATTAAACCAAATATTGGCTCTTCGAAACGGTCAACAAAATTGACAAACATTTAGCTAGACTGACCAAGGTAAAAAGAGAGAAAACTCAAATTTTAGAATCAGAAATGGAAAAGGAGACATAACTATCAATTTTACAGACATACAATAGGATAATAAGAGAATAGTATAAATAATTGAATGCCAACAAATTGGATAACTTAGATGAAATGGACAGTTTCCAAGAAACACACAATCTATCAAAAGTGACTAATGAAGAAATAGAAAAACTGAAGAGACCTATAACTAGTAAGGAAATTAAATCAGTAATCAAAACTCTTCTAACAAAGAAAACTTCGTGACCAGTGCATTGTGTCACACTTTTAAAGAATTAACGTCATCCTTCTCCAGCTGTTCCCAAAAATTGAAGAGGAGGGAATGCTTCCTAACTCATTCTGTGAGACCAGCATTACTGTGATACCAAAACTAGATAAAGACTAGGAACTAATACACTTTATGAATATTGATGCAAAAATCCTTAACAAAATGTTAGCAAACCAAATTTACCAGCATATTAAAAACGATTATATACCATGTCAAAGTGATATTTATTCCCAGAATGCAGGGTTGGTTTACCATTTGAGAATAGATGGTTGTCATACACCACATTAATGGAATGAAAGAGGAAACCATACAATCATCTCAGTTGATGCAGAAAAAGCATTTGACAAAACCCAACACCCTTCTATGACTAAAAACAGTCAACAAACTAGGAACAGAAAGGACCTTCCTCAACTTGGTATGGGACATTGATGAAAAACCCACAGCCTATCATCACACTCAATGGTGACAAATTGAAAGCTTGCCTGTAGGATCAGAAACAAAAGAAGGATGGCTGCCTTTCACCTTGTCCATTCAACATGGTAGTGGAAGTTGTAAACAGGGCAATTAGGCAAAAAAATATAGTGAAGCCATCCAGATTTGAAAGGAAGACGTAAAATTGTCTCTGCTTACAGATGACATGATCTTTTATGGAGAAAACCCCAAAGATTACATGCACACACACACAGTTTGAACTAATAAAAAGTTCAACAAAGTTGCAGAATACAAGTCAACATGCAAAAATTAGTTGTATTTCTGTATACTAGCAATGAACAATCTGAAAAAGGAAATTAAGGAAACAATTACATTTATAATAGCATCAAGAAGAATAAAATACTTAAGAAAAAATTTAACCAAGGATATACAAGACTTGTACAGTGAAAACTACAAAACTTTGCTGAAAGAAATTAACGAAGACATAAATAAATGGAAAAGCATCCCATGTTCATGAATTGGAAGCCTTAATATTGTTAAGGTGACAGTACTCCGCAAAGGAATCTATAGATTCAATGCGATCTCTATCAAAATTCCAAAAGCATTTTTTTCCAGAAGGATGTATGAAGGAATACCAAATAGCCAAAACAATCTTGGAAAGGAAGAACAAAGTTGGATCGAACTTCCTGATTTCAAAACTTAAAGCTACGGTGATTAGTACAGTATGATATTGGCATAAGGACAGAGATATAGAACAATGGAATAGAATAGAAAGCCAAAAATAAACCCTTATATATATATAAATATGGTGAAACAATTTTCAACAGTGGTGCCAAGACCATTCAATGGGGCAGGACAGTCTTTTCAGCAAATGGTGATGGGAAACTAGATAGATAGCCATATGCAAAAGAACAAAGTTGGGCCACATACAA